>NC_068276.1:6100482-6400482 GCF_025860055.1 Xyrauchen texanus
GGAGGTTTTTCCGCTACCTCAGCATGCTTGGTGTCAAGGTGTCTGTGAAGTTTAGCAGGTCGCATGCTACCATTAGCTAAAATCGCCTAACAAATGACACGTAAAGGTTGTGGTGCATCACCTGATCCTATCCAAGTAAATCTGTATCGTCTTGTTTCGGGTTTGACCCCTGAAACTGAAGGATTCGAAATTTGGTGGTCTCAGAAACCGTTCCTTTGTAATTACAGACAAACACATCACATCTGCTTTATTGGCAGGCTTGACAAATATCTTTGTCAAATAGCAAAGGAGTCTATCAATGAAAATACACTAAAATGATCAAAAGTTATTAGCATTTTTAGAAAACCATTATGATTTGATTACAAAATAAGTCTTGATGCAACTTGATACATCTTATCATATTTCAATTATTTTATTAAAATACACACTCAAAATACCTCAGATAGATGTGAACTATTTTTTTTTATTTCATATTAAAATTTATAAAAAATGTAAATACAATAAATTACAATTACATAGATTCCTTACAAAATGTTCCAAATGTTTTCTTATTTTCCTATTTCTTAGTTGTCATAATCGTAAGTATACTGAAGAGCTAGTTTAGCCCATTAACTGGCACCGCCCCAAATATTAAATGTTTTTTTTTTTTTTTTAGCATTTTTTAATGTTTATTGGACTATATTACCTTAATTTCCAACTTTAATCTTGGCAAACCTTATATCTGTAATTAGGCCTGTAGACCCAGGCATTTCAGAATGACAGACATTTAAATCCGAGTGTCACTCTTGGAACAATGGAACTTTGATGGTCACATTTGGTACTATGTATACAATAATTCTAAGATATTTGGCATTTCTAACTTATTTATTTGAAATTTGGGACACAATTTGGTTTGATATTTGGCTTTAATTTTCTATATTTGTTTTTGCCACCACATTTTCTACACTGCATGTGTGTGTGTGGGGGGGGGGGGCAAGTTGACGAGTCTGACAGGCAGTCGAGGAGGAAAGGAGATGTGCACGCGCAGGTGAGATTCTCTGTCCAGTTGTATTTTTTTTCAATATCGTAGATAAGTACATGGTATGATAACTGTCAATTTTTATACCATGGAATTCTGTGAAACCGGTATACCGCTGAAACCCTAGGCAATTGCTAGGGTGATAGTAAGAAGGATGCTTGCTCTCCTAAGTCATACAAGCCAACAATGAAGTATCAACAACATTCTGATACTGAGATAACGATCTAAGCAATTTCTAATGAAAGTCAATGGGGTTTGGGTGCTAGGGTGCTCTAAATTGTTGCTAGGGCATGGCTAAACAGTGACCAGAGTAATTCTTATTGACTGTTTAATAACCTGACTGAAAAGAGTCAATCCCCATGTGTCTATGGCATTCTGTTCTGAAGATATCCTTCTGAGCCATTTTGAATGGAAGTCTATGGGGTTGTTGTAAATGGTTGCTAGGGCATGGCTATGCCATTTCCAAGATAATACTTAAAGACTGATTGGTAGCCATAGTGAAATGAGCCCACCCCCATGTCTCTACAACATTCCCTTCGCAACATTTTGAGACAGTTTTTTGCCCCCCAGGGGTGCACTGTACCCCCATCCCTTAGAAAAGTCATAGCACAGGTGTCCTCAATAGGCCAGTCCTTTTGACACCTCATTTGTGGGTCTATGACAAACAGTGCGGGATGAGTTAGGTGCCAAAAAAGTGTACAGAAAAATAATAAGTATGTGAGACTATAACAGTGATGCTTCACAAGCACCACTAAAAAGAACTAACAAACACAATAGGTGCCTATACACCTTCGGTGCTTGGCCCCTAATAATAATAATAAATATAGCTGCAAGCAGCACTACAGGGGTCAAGCCAATTATCAGCAGCATGAGCAGCAAAAGAAGCATATTTACACATTTTAGGTTAGAATTCTGAATGCTGTAGGAGTACAAAATCCATGTTTAGAGTGCCATGTTTCTCAAGATACACTACTGTTCTATTTGCGTGACCTAGTTGCGTGACCATCTATCATCGCCAGAAAAAAGTGCTTGGTTTTTTTGGCTATTAGTAAACCTATAAAGAGCGTTTACTCAAGGTTGTGCAGAGGGTGTTAAGTGCAACATTGAACACTATACATTGTTTACACAATAACCCCCCCCCCAGGGAATGAATTCACAATAACCACCCAGGGCAAGGTCCTAAAATATTTTTATTTTACTAAGCAAATGCAACAGCCTTTATTCCTCTTTGGTATTTGTTATATTTACATATTTATGTATTTGGCAGACGCTTTTATTCAAAGTGACATACAGAGCCCTAATTACAGGGACAATCCCCCCGGAACAACCTGGAGTTAAGTGCCTTGCTCAAGGACACAATGGTGGTGGCTGTGGGGATCGAACCTACAACCTTCTGCTTAGCAGTTCAGTGCTTTAGCCCACTACTTCACCACCACTCCACTACGAAATTTGGTAGTTTCAAATTTGTTTGTGAAACAATTCTAAACAACAAACAGCTACATTTTGCCACGTTCTTTTTAATCTTAATAAATGTACTAATGACGCTTCTTATATTGGAGGTTTCATTCCAATCAGACGGAACGGCTTTGAAGCAATTAGCTAAAATAGTTTTGGAACTATTTATTAAGGTGAACCATAGCAAATATGGTATCGTTGTACCGGCAAGTCCTCCCGAATTTAACAAGACCAGTCCTGTGAGAACAGACCAATGCATTTAAAGATATAAACTCACAAAGTTAATAAAATATTTTTTCCACCACTAGGTAGTGCTGGACCCAAACTTCTCAGGCACCTTCAGGGTATGATCCTGATGACGGCGCGGTAGCACGCAGCGGCCACTCCGGATCCACAATGGTGCTATTTTTGTTAAAAAAGCCCGACTTTTGCAACACATGGACATCGGAGCAACCAGTGTTCATGTCTACCATCGCCAGACACTACTCAAATATAAGACTCATGCAAAAACCAAGCTGCATGATGACCTGCAGGAGGCGCTACGCGTACTCGGCTTGCTGCGGAGACCAGGCCTACAGCCCTCGGCGTCGCCTGATGCCGGTGGCCGGGGAGAGGACGTCGTAAGCGGTGTGCGAAAGCGAAGCGCGGAAAGAGGGCGGGGTCCATGCTAGGCTAAAAACAAACCCTAGCCGGCCGGCTCTCCCGTCTATCCTGCTCTCAAATGTTTGCTCCCTGGACAATAAACTGGACTATATCCGACTCCAGCAGGCTACGCAGCGTGAGTTTAGAGACTGCTGCGTCTTTGTTTTCACGGAGACGTGGCTCAGCGACAGAGTTCGGATGCCGCCATTCAGCTAGACGGGCTCGCCTCGTTTCGTGCCGACAGAAATACAGCTCTCTCGCGGTAAGACTCGCGGTGGTGGCTTGTGTGTTTACATCAACACGGAATGGTGCAAGAACTCTATGCTAGTCTCTAGTTACTGTTCATCGCTGTTGGAGCTTGTGACTGTTAGAGGCAGACCTTTTTATCTACCACAGGAATTCACCACTGTTTGCATAACCAGAGTTTACATTCCCCCCAGCGCTAACGCTAAGGAAGCGCTCTGTGAACTGTATGGGGCTATGAGCGAACTGCAGAACGCTCACCCCGACGGACTGTTTATTGTCGCCGGAGATTTCAACCATGCAAATCTCAAGACAGTGCTCCCTAAATTCCATCAGTATGTGGACTTTGCAACGAGAGGGGCGAACGCGCTTGATCTTGTTTACACAAACATCCCAGGCGCGTACCGGGCGGAGCCCCGCCCCCACCTCGGCTACTCAGACCACATCTCTGTTATGTTAATTCCAGCATACAGACCGCTCGTCAGACGCACAAAACCGCTTCAGAAGCAGGTGAAAACCTGGCCAGCAGGAGCCATCTCTGCTCTTCAGGACTGTTTTGAGTGTACTGACTGGCACATGTTCAAGGAGGCTGCAACATATGGCGATTCTACCAACTTGGAGGAATACACAGCATCAGTGACCAGCTACATCAGCAAGTGCATTGATGATGTCACTTTCTCCAAGACCATCACCACACGCTCCAACCAGAAGCCGTGGATGACTGCGGAGGTGCGCACGCTGCTGAGGTCCTGAGACTCCGCCTTCAGAGCAGGCGATAAGGCAGCCCTAAGAACAGCTAGGGCCAAACTGTCACGGGCAATCAGAGAGGCAAAGCGCGCACACGCCCAGAGAATCCACAGTCACTTCCAGGACAGCGGTGACACGCGGCGCATGTGGCAGGGCATCCAGGCCATCACCAACTACAGGACAACATCAGTTGCCTGTGACAAAGATGCCTCCCTTCCAGATGCGCTGAACGACTTCTACGCTCGGTTTGAAGTGCAGAACGACGTGATGGCGAGGAAGTCCACCCCTCCTCCCAACGACCAGGTGCTCTGTCTTACCACGGTAGATGTGAGGAAAACTCTACGTAGAGTCAACCCACGGAAGGCTGCTGGACCAGACAACATTCCTGGCAGAGTGCTCAGAGGATGTGCAGACCAGCTAGCAGATGTTCTTACCGACATCTTCAACATCTCTCTGAGCAGCGCCGTTGTTCCAACGTGCTTCAAGGCCACCACCATCATCCCCATGCCAAAGAAGTCTTCAGTGTCCTGCCTCAACGACTACCGTCCTGTCGCACTTACACCCATCATCATGAAGTGCTTCGAGAGGCTCGTCATGAGGCAGATTAAGACCCAGCTGCCCCCTCACTAGACCCACTGCAGTTTGCGTATCGTTCAAACCGTTCAACGGACGATGCCATCACCACAACCCTCCATCTGGCCCTCACCCACCTAGACAATAAGGACTCATACGTTAGAATGCTGTTCATAGATTTCAGCTCAGCATTCAACACAATCATTCCCCAGCACCTGATTGGAAAGCTGAACCTGCTGGGCCTGGACACCTCCCTCTGCAACTGGATCCTGGACTTCCTGACTGGGAGACCTCAGTCAGTCCGGATCGGGAACAGCATCTCCACCACCACCACACTGAGCACTGGGGCCCCCAGGGCTGTGTGCTCAGTCCACTGCTGTTCACTCTGCTGACTCACGACTGTGCAGCAATGCACAGCTCGAATCACATCATCAAGTTCGCCGATGACACGACCGTGGTGGGTCTCATCAGCAAGAACAACGAGTCAGCATACAGAGAGGAGATGCAGCGGCTGACGAACTGGTGTAGAGCCAACAACCTGTCCCTGAATGTCGACAAAACAAAAGAGATGGTTGTTGACTTTAGGAGAGCACAAGGTGAACACACTCTGCTGAACATCGACGGCTCCTCTGTGGAGATCGTCAAGAGCACCAAATTTCTTGGTGTTCACCTGGCGGAGAACCTCACCTGGTCCCTCAACACCAGCTCTATCACCAAGAAAGCCCAGCAGCGTCTCTACTTTCTTCGAAGGCTGAGGAAAGCACATCTCCCAACCCCCATCCTCACTACATTCTATAGAGGAACTATTGAGCGCATCCTGAGCAGCTGCATCACTGCCTGGTTTGGGACTTGCACTGTTTCGGACCGCAAAGCCCTGCAGAGGATAGTGAGGACAGCTGAGAAGATCATTGGGGTCTCTCTTCCCTCCATCAAAGACATTTACAAAAAACACTGTATCCGCAAAGCAACCAGCATTGTGGACGACCCCACACACCCCTCACACAAACTCTTTACCCTCCTCCCGTCTGGCAAGAGGTACCGAAGCATTCGGGCCCTCACGGCCAGACTGTGTAACAGCTTCTTCCCCAAGCCATCAGACTTCTCAATACTCAGAGACTGGTTTGACACACACGTGTCCTGAGTTGCACTTTAATTACTGTCACTTTATAACTGTCTGCTACCTCAATAACTGCTATGTGCATAGAACATTATCTCATAGTATGTTATGTTTACATTTTTAGAAACTGTCATCTTTTTGCACTACTGAGTACTGGTCGGCGCTGCACTCTCTATTGTCCTGTTCATTGTCAGTAATTTGTTGAACTGTCCTGTACTTTTTGCACATGTTTGCACGTGCACTTTATATAGGTATATATAGGTAGTTTATATAGGTATTTTATTTCGTTGTGTAGTCTCATGTGGTCCTATGTTGGTCCTTTGTTGTTTTTATGTAGCACCGTGGTCCTGGAGGAACGTTGTCTCGTTTTGCTGTGTACTGTACTAACTGTATATGGTTGAAACGACAATAAAAACCACTTGACTTGACTTGACTTGACACATGCAAAGTTTCGTAACGATGTGTCAATGCGTTCATAAAATACAGCATTTTGCGACCAAATTCAAAATGGCCGACATGGGACAATTGGTATTGTTTCACTGAATCTAAAGAGACCAGTTTTATAATTTTTGGCCAAAGCTTTCAAAAGTTATAAGCCAAAATAGCAGTTTTTGCTATCTCCTGACCAGCAGGGAGCAGTGTGGCAAGACTTTGCAGGTGGCCTCAAGGCATGATGTCGATGTCACATACCAAGTTTTGTCACAATCCGTCAAAATGTTGCGGAGGTACAGCATGAAGTCCATTTTGGCGTGCTCACAGTCCACTTCGTGAAGCCATTTCTCAGGAATGATTTCAAAAAGAGTAGTGAAAAAACATGCTTCCTCAAAATTCTAAATGCCAGAAGATCTAGTCGGGTGGTGAGCTCAGGAATCAGAGAAAAATATTTTTTTTATGTCTAGGACTTACAGTTCAAAAGTTATAAGTGTAAACATGAATGACATTTTGACCAATTGACCAAAGGGTTTGAGTTACAGACTCCAAATTTGCTGTGGTATCAGTTCAGACTGTCCTCTAGCTGTGTGCAAAATGTCATAATTTTCCTGCGAATGGTTCTATGGGCTGCCATAGACTCCCATGGCAGAAAAAAAAAGAACAATAAGAACACTAACGATTACAACAGAGGTCTTCGCCCTTTCAGGGCTTGATTCATAATAATCCTTAGAAGAACAAAAGGGCCTCTGCACTTTCAGTGCTTGGGCCCTAAAAAGATTATGTTGAATAGCCCTTCAAAAGGTACATCATACAAAATGTACTATAATTTACACAAATCATCCTGTTCAAAAGTTTGCATCCCCTTGGTTCTTTTTATGCTGCCCTCTGTTTACCAAAAGTGCCCATAGTTGAAGAGACATCAATTTACTGCTTGCTACAAATACAATAATACAAATCATAAAAATAATAATAATAGAAGAAAAAGATTTGCTTCAGATGGCTGCTGCCAGCAATTGGTTTTCAGCTGTGTGAGTTTGCGTGAGATGTCTAAAGCTGCGCCAGACAGGTGGCTTGCGGCCCGGAAAAATAAGATCTATTCCCACGGGGGCAGAATTCCATGCTAAGGGGAGTAGCGCTTCCGAATTAAGCTATCAGATGACACGGGCAAGAACCATGCCATTCACAGAGTACACACACACACACAGTGACATATGAAGAGAAGACGCATAAACAATGATAATACGACACAGATGTGGGAAGATATGAATCTTTCTTGCTAATTTTCTAAATTAAGTTGTATAATGATGTTGCCCTTAAAATGTGACCTGTTACATAAACCTAGAAATCTCATAACAAGTGCTCGACAAACAGCCAAACTGAGCAAATAAAGCAAAAACATATATACAAAAAAATGGAGGTACTTCAGAAGTGACACATGAGCCTGTGTGTGTGTGTGTGTGTGTGTGTGTGTGTGTGTGTGTGTGCTGCTGGGAAACACATGTCATCCGTTGTATTTTGCGCACTGGAGTAAACCTCTGTTTCTGTAGCTGCCAGTCTTTGAACACACTCTCTCGCTCTCTGTGTGTTTGGATTGCCTTCTTGTCTCTTCTCTAATAGGATTAAAGGGTAAGTGGGATTGAAGCGTTTGAGTTTGTTTCCTCTCTGGAGGTGCACTTTGCCTCTGTTCATCTCGTCTAATGTTAATGAGGCTGAGAGACACCACACTACAGGATTCCCCTGAAAAAAATCCTCAACTCGCTACAAACTATTCACAGCATACTCTACAGAAACTCAACATTAGACACTACACAAACACTCAACCAAAACTCAACGATATACACTACTTAGGTCTCAAGCGCACTAATCCATTTCCTAATGTCATTGTTTTCCGAAATATGCAGTTGAGTGTCTAAGCACCACAAACTCTGTTGTTGACAGACCACGTCTGCACTTTATCAAATACGGGACATGAAAAACATGTGCTGCACGTTTCAAGTTGAGTCAAGTTAAAACAGGCCTATGTCCAAAAAGCATACAAAATTGAAACGAACTGGGGTACCACAAGAGCTTGACTGTAGCAACAATTACCAAGTCAATTCAGTGGATTGATTTGTGTAACTGTATTAGTACAATGAAATATCAGTAGAGAATGTTGGTAATCAAACGGTTGAAGGTACCCATTGACTGCCATAGTAGGAAAAAAAAAATACTATGGAAATCAATGGTTACAGTCAACATTCTGGTTACCAACATTCTTCAAAATATCTTCTTTTGTGTTCAGCAGAAGAAAGAAACTCATACAGGTTTGGAACAACATTAGGGTGAGTAAATGATGTGAGTAAATGAATGACAGCATTTCCATTTTTGGGTGCACTGCCCCTTTAAGAGGCAAGTCTCAAACTTTGTTTGAAAACACAGAACCACACGTTCTAAAATTGTCAGAGCAAAATATTTGACAATTTCAGGGATTCGAATCACAAAAGTATGTCAATTTTGATATTAAAAAGTCTAAAATTAGTATTCAAATAAAATAAACCTGGTTATATAATAATTTGGGGCAATTCCTCAGAGATTAATATCATACAAGCTGTCAGATAGTTCATTCATCAACCCGACGCATCAGCATCCAGAAAATGAATTATTTTGACATGTAGCAGGCCTAAAATGTCCTTAAAATAAGATGATTATTATTGACAGAATGTTGACCTACAAAACAACTAAGATGTTCTGAAAACATCGGCGATGACACGAAAAAAAATCCCGGCTTAAGTCGCATTTTTTTGCCTTAACTGGTGTTGACGTGATTGTTGCTCGTGCGGATTGATATTAAGGTCTGTTTACACTTTCTAATGGTAGAAAAGAAGTTCTTTCGGGAAGACATGCAGGCTTGAGTGAAGATTTGAGATGCCATTAATTTGATGGATGTAAAACGGGAGGTGATGTCTCTCTCTTTGGCGTAGGCCCCGTCCGGCAGTCCGAGGTAGTTGTACCCGGAACCTTCATGTCCTGCCGGAGATAGGAGGCAGGAGCGAGGAGCCTACCCCCCTGCGGGACAGGGCTCAACTGGTGGTGGTGGGGAGGTGGAGGTTGCAGTGTTAGCACACCGAAAGAGCAATGTGATAGATTGTGAGCGGACTTATAAAGCATTGGCTTACGTGCGATTGGCTAAGATTTACCCAGCTAATGATGTGATGATGTACACCTGCTGGTCTTCCCGCTAGAACTATGCTCCACTTCCATTTCCTGAACAGAATGATACAAGAATCAGCGGGTGTTTTTTCGGCAAAATAAACCCAGGGACAATTGAAATCAATGTTTAGGAAGCCCACGTCCGTTTTTTGTTTTTGTGCAAAATTATAAAACGTTGTGTCAATAAAATCATTTTCAGTTTTAAGTACAAAATTTCAGTATTTATCGTGTTATAAATGAAAATTGTATTGTCCATACAATACAAGTGAATGGTGACCAAAATTTTGAAGCTCAAAAAAAATCACATAAGGCAGCATAGAAGTAATACCCATGACTCCAGTGGTTTAATCTATGTCTTCAGAAGTGATATGATAGGTGTGGGTAAGAAAAAGAATACTTTTACATTCTTCTTCTTGTGTTTTTGGTGATTCACATTCTTCATGTAAATTGTCCCCTACTGGGCAGGAAGGTGAATTTCAAGCAAAAAATACTTAAATACTGACCGGTTTCTCACCCACAACATCATATCACTTCTGAAGACATGGATTAAACCACTGGAGTCATATGGATTACTTTTATGCTGCCTTTATGTGCTTTTTGGAGCATCAGAATTTTGGCACCCATTCACCTGCATTGTATGGAACTAAAGAGCTGAAATATTCTTCTAAAATATCTTAATTTGTGTTCTGCACAAGAAAGAAAGTTTTACACATCTGGGATGGCATGAGGGTGAGAAATGATGAGAGAATTTTCATTTTTGGGTGAACTATCCCTTTAAATATTGCCAAAATTCGAATTATATATGAAAGACATTATTTCAGCAAGGGGAAAAGCTACAGGACATCAGTGATCACCAGTTTTAAATCAGCATTGTCTCAGCAAGTCCACAAGTGGGAGAATTGAAAAAATGGACCAAACAGCAGCATGTTTTATAGTGTTTTTGCAAAGATCATTCCCAACAAAATATGCATTAGTTTTAAACTATTTTGCATAAAATTATGAAAACATAGGGTTTTTGCCCAAATCATATTCTCAAATCTTAAGTAAAAAGTAAAGCTTTAATAGACAGTTCTGTGTTAACTTACATGTAGTTATGCAAGGTATCCCATTGCCACGGTACCAAAGTGTTTTTCATTAGCTACAGTTGTATGAAGTAGTCGTTAGGAATGTGCATTGTCGAGAAATTTTATAGATGATAACGCTATTTTATTCTTTCAAATTAAGTTAACTTTAACAAACTAGACTAGTTTTAGTAGACTAATCTAGACAAGTATTACAAAATGTGGCTGTGCTTTCAAAAGCTCTCATCCAACACCTCAATGGCAAACAACCACAATGCCCCCCAGTGGACTCAATTAAAACTGCAAGATTTGGTGAGAGATGCAGAGGGAAAGTACAGTGTAATTCAGCGCTGCTCATGGCAGGCAAATGCGGAATGGAAAATTAATTCGCCATGTTCGTCGTATATTCATGCACATCCATTTTAATAGTTGTATTCAGTTGAACTCAGACTCTGCTTCACGGTGGTAACGGCATGTATCTGACCACGCCACTCTGATAGGGACTGTTCAAACATGACACTTGATGGAGCGCAACAGAAACAATGCAGAGAACTCGAGACGCGCTTTTGGATATGAAACTCCTTTTGACAGTTGAAAGTTGACAGAATGTTTTAAAACGCACTGCTTGGGGGTTAATCAGATCGACCGCATTCGTGCACTAAAAATGCTAAACGCAGCACAAAGCATAACAGAACACTTAACGCATAACACTGTAAATATACCTTAGTTTTATCTTACACAGCTTCAAAATGAAGCGTTCCTGTGCGAAACATCACCCACAACATCAATGATTTAAGTGTAGTGTAGTGCATTTACATATTATGCAAACAGTATGAAAAGAGCGCAGATGGACACAAAACCAGTTCTGTGTGAACGGCCCTTGTGCTACTAGGCTCTAATAAGAGAGCAAAATGCAACGACCAAAAACCTCAATTTTTAATTAGTATGTTTAGTTGATGTTACTGGCTGATGTTTTCAAATGACCCCTTGTCACACCCTTACCACAAGCATAATGTGAGGACTTTTCAGACGGTCCCTTACTTTACTGGAAGTCTACACAACACCCTTACAAGACTACTTACAACATTCATTCTAACCCCCTAACAGACCCTCTACTGAAACCCTCTTTTGAAATTCCCCACAATTGACATGATTTTGTGCTTTATAATACAAGCCTTGTGTTCATTGGTCTGGTGTGGAGAAGGAAGTCATTGTTCTATGGTGGAAGCACACTGTTGTTGTTTGTTATCTTGCTATGTTGCAATGTTGCTGAGCAGCTGGTTTGATGCATCTCAGCAGCAAATTTACAGTAGATTACACACAGTATTAATTAAAGACACCGTAAATCCAATCCTGCTCTACCTCCCTTTGCTGAAGTGTGAGCGTTGGGCCATATCACCGCAGTTAAAAAGAGAGTATAGCACTGTAGACTTAAAAAAACCTCAAATCTACTTCAGTGTAGTAGGATGCTAATTCTAAAAAGATTTTAGGGTGAGGGGTTCTAAGTTTTACAAAGGATTTTCTACACAGAAGGTCATTTTCAAGGTGTAATCTGCTGTGTTTAGCCTTTTGCTGCTAGCACAGTTAGCAAAACAAACTTAACCCTTAAATGCATGGGTGTTTTAACAAACATTATTACACACCTCGGGTCTTTGGTGACCTGACATGAACATCTATCACAAATAGATCTACAAAATGACCAGATAGTGTAACGTTTTTTTTACAACAGTTATAAAATAATAGAAAATATTCTGTTATATTTCAATCAAAGAGACGATGCAACAAAGGACAGAAGAGGATTCATTACTTTCACGCTAAACTTTTACAAGACACAACTAGCTGTACAACACATATTGAGCTACATAGAACGCACAAGTTACACATAAGCTACACACATGTATATTCTCAGGCACCTATTCGGTATAAATAGACGTAAATAATGGCAATAGCCATATTATACTGTTCACATGTTGTACTAGCTATAGTTTACTTCCTCGTTGCTTCTCCATCAAACAGTACTTTCAAAATTTTTTTACTTAAAAATCAAGCAAGTCAAAAAATAGCATGTACAATATATATGTTTACGCACATGTCAACAAATCAACATGATATAGCGGTAATTTGTATTAATATAGAACTCATTAATAAACAAATAAACAGATATCCAGTTATAGTAAACTTACATAGATATAAAATAATCCTAAGAATATGATTGTAAAAGTGCAAATATACAGTATATTATGACAATGACCCAATGTGTTTTTGGTCATTTTATTAAATTTTTATATTTTTTGCAAATTTGGTAATTTTAGATTGCTCCAGCAGAACGTTCCCTGTCATAACTGTACTGTAAGCGTTGCTGGGCAAGAGATTGTCTGCTGGATGATTAACACAGAGAACAAAAAGCATTCATTCACACACACAACTTTGTCAAAGCCCAAAAACATACTCTTCGCAAGTATGTAAAGCAACTTTAGAAAGGATTATGAGTGCAATTTGTAACTCAGTTGCATTCCCAGTATTGGCGAACAACATTTTCTCAGGGGAAGTTGATATGTTGATAAAAAATTTACCAGTTCTGGTCCCTTGGAAACCAGGTTGTAATCACGTTCATATAATTCTTGAGGTGCACGATTCAGAGCTTACGTTTTCCCACTAAGATTACATTTTTACTCCATTGACGGTTAGGTTTAGGGTTGAAGTTTGGGTTAGGGCATATGGTTAATAAAATATGAATTCCTGTTGACTGGAACGTCACTCAATGTCATTTACAACTAAAAACGACTCGCTTTTGACACCCCTCTGAGGGCATTGCACACGGAAACTTGAGATTTTATGTTCCCATACGTTCAATAACACTTCTCGCTTCGGCCACTGGGGGCATCGAATTTCAGTAAACACAAAACCATTTTAGCTAAAGAACTTTCGACCTACTGTCGTTCATTCAATGTGAGATTCAGTCTGTGGTAAAAAGGGTGCTATACCAGACATCAGCACAATTTGTCTCCTAAGACCAGTTTCCAACTACCATCATTATGCTGACAGAGTTGGAAGAAATTTTGTTGAGCAACTTAAAGTCGATATATTTATCTGAATAATAACGCATACAGTTTGGTACAGACATTGGAAGTTCTATCCCACCCTTCAGTACTGAGAGTTGTTAAGTATCAAGTGACCCAAAGCGCTCCCTTGGCCAAGCATTGTGTTTGAATACTTGCGTAAAATATGTTTCTGGCCTAGATGTGTCGCGTCTGTAGGTCTTACCTTTGGCTCATGATCTTGTAAGCATCAGGTAAATAACAGTCCGTATTCTCCATCTGGGCTGGATCAGCATCACAGATCTTGTCGTCTGTCCGGCCATAATTTGACGTCTCGATCATAATGACGTCCGTGCCAGGACAGCGCAGCTCGATGGGGTAACTTTCGCAGGACAGCTCTCGCCGAACAACTGCCATGGGCACTGGGGCACGACTGAACGCTGCAAAAAGCAAAAGTGAGAGGAGATACTCAAAAAAAAATGAACACAACATGGTAATATGTCAACACAGCAGTCATACATGCCCACAGAGCAAAGAGGTGTCCCAGACGGATGCTTCTAAAATTGAGAAAATAGGGCAAAAATGAAGGCAGAAGTCATCACTATGCAAGTGAGTGGTTATCCAAGAAAAAAATATTTCCCTGTAGAAATACTGGTGCCCTTGTTAAAGTAAAAATGAACAAAAAAAGCCAATTAAATATGTACAGCATTTGTATCTGCTTGAATATACACTGAAAATACGTAAGACACTTTATTGTAAAGTGTAAAATATCGAAAGAAAGTCCTTAAATAAAAATCTGCATTTATTACTAACAGCATAAACCTAGTGACTTGTCTACAGGGGCAACATTTTAAGGCATCAAAGGGACACTTTCAATGTGCAAGCTGTTCTAAAATGTGGAAGCCTAATTATGTTGCCAAAATCTAAGGTATGCATGTATACTTTGCAGAGAAGGCAATCCTAGAATGCACTGCGATGAGCGCAAAGAAGGGAAAAAAATCCATCCAAGATGGCAGAAGAGGTGTTTGAAGAGGTTAAATATCACCAAACATTCGTAAAAATAAATAAATAGCTAATCTAATTTTTTTTAAAAATAGCTAAGCTAATTAAAAAAAAAAATAGCTAATCTAATTTAAAAAGTCATTGCACTCAATTGTTTTCTGTTTGTATTAGAATATAGTGTCATTAGCTTTAGCATCATGCTAACATGCTATATTAAATTCAACAAAAAAAAAATCGATAAACAAGCTCAATCTAATTAAAAGTTAGTTACTGTGCCTAATATTTAGTTTGTATTAGAATATTGCAAAGTTAGCTTTAGCAACATGCTAGCTAAAAAAAAACATTAACCATTGGTGATTTTACCCACCCTTACAAAAGTCTGGCAAACTTGCCGCAAATTTGACACTGGTTATTTTCACACGCAAATGAGCTTGTGATTTGCTGCAAATTACTGGGAGAAGTTTGCATCTCTTTACCGTTAGTGGTGAACCTGCAGCAAACCTTTGGTAACAATGGATAATTTGCCGCTACTAGGAAACACTTCTCTGGCAAACCTGTGGCAACAATGAAGAGTTTGCCGCAAACCTCACTGGCATGCAAAAATAATGAGTGACAAATTTGCCTAGGGCTTGCCAGAACTCTCAATTTTATAGGGGCAATGTTTTGTGTTTGTATTAGAGAATTACCCCATTAGCTTTAGCAACATGCTATATTTGATTCAACACACACACACACACACAAACATTAATAAACAATAGCTCAATCTAGTTAAAAATGTGTTATTGTATCCAATAGTATGTGTTTGTTTTAAAGAAGGCTACTGGATGTTAGATTTAGCAACATGCTAATGTCAAACTCAATTGTAAGTCAAGTCTCCTCTGCACATGATGTGAGAAGCAAGGGTTGCCACTTTCAAAGATGAAAAATACGAGACACCCCCTCCAGTAGTAAGCAGGAATCTCACTTGGTTTCAGAACAAAGCTCAAGTCACATTTGGTTGCATTATATTTAGTCAGTGGTGCTTCATCTGAGATTTTCTGATACAGCTGATTGAGTTAGCGGAGCACAAATAATGCATAGCAACCTCTTCACTAGCACCCAGGCATAGTAACGTGTAAGGTACAGTATAGTAAGGTGATTTTATGAGACCAGGTAGGTTGGTCAAATGTGAATCAGAGGGAGGGAGGCCATGATTGTCATTACAAAAGCCACAAAGTCCCTTAACAGACACAAGAAAGACCATATTTAGGGAAAGATTTGGTCTGACTTAACTGCATTTTTATAGGTAACTTTTAAGTGTTTTTTTTCTGTTTGGTGATGTGTTAATGTTTGATAGTTGTTTTACTGTTTAACTTTAACACTATATGGCAGGTTCCAATTGTGACAACATGCCCCCACTGCAACGGCCGATGTGTGTTAAATAATCTTTTTATAAACACTATTTTCTGTCATTTTTTATTTCATCCTTTTTTATTACAGCTATATTTTTTATTAGCTTTTAAATAGCTTTTTTGTCGTGAAGACTTCAAGGTATATGTGCAAAAAAACATCACTTTCAGGAATCCCAGTGTCTGCAACCGTATATATCTAAATACTATGATATTACCATTAGCACTACAGTAGTTGGTGGCAAACATCTGACTTTGAAATTTTAAAAGGTCCATTTAAGACTTCTAACTATAAACATCTGAAGAATGTGCAGTAAACTTCATTTCGAGTAAGTAGAAAATATGACCGTCTGAACTATTACACTTGTGGCAAACAGTCACGGTCTTGTGATCTTCACAGCAAAGTCTCGCTACTCTGACAGAAATACACCACTTGCTGGCCACTGAGTCTAATTTTAATTGGCTTTCATCCTCAGTACTGCACGGTTTGAGCGAATCTCTGCGTTCAGAGAAACTCCGCCGTAAGGTGTGACTGTTCTCACATGAACAAACACTAGCCTGCTGAGAATAGATTATTAACCACAAGACGGGACGCAGTGGAGCTCTCACACCCTACGCTTCTCTTATCCTGTTTACGTTCACTTCACAACACATAGAGCTGCATTTCAATATGCTAAAGAGAGCGAGATAGAAACAAGCAGAGAGAGTCCTTGATTACACCTGGTATTAAGATGTGTCTCTTTTGAGGGGAGGGTCTCTAATTTCATGAGGAAGTACATCAACCTCTACTACTGCATGATAATACAGTGCACGAAATAGAAGAAAAAATCCATCTATAACCAGCTAAGATAAACTTTTAAGCTCAGATGTTGATTGACAGGTGAGTGGGTGGTACTTCGCTGCTGTTCGATCAAATGAGCATTTATGCCCAAAGTATACTTCGGTCAGATGCGAAAGCTAGGCATCAGCGTGGAGATTGAATGACACACATTCCATCATGAGCAGAGTATTCGAGCATTGAACACGTATGACCTGATTTTTCAAACCGCGCATACTCTAAACAAGCCTGGAATTCTGTGCACTAATTAGTGTGTCCACAAGGTGGCAACGCTCACACTTGAGTGCTAGAAGACGACGTAATAGCCGCTAAACAACAGGAGCAAAGGTGGAAACAACAACGTCAAGAATGCATGGAGGTCAGGAGATCCCTGCATTTATATAACTCAAGTCTGAAGGAATATAAAGACAACTTTATGGGTCTAAACTCCTAAAGAGTAATAGATAAGTTTCTAATAGTAGTCATAGCGCATATGCCACCTGTGTATACAACCACAGTCAAATCAAGTATACTTTGAAAGGCTGAGCGTTCGACTGTGCACAGACGTCAAAATCGAAGTATACTTTGAGGTCTACACTACAACCCTAATGTGGTCACATGCGTTTACAGTACTTTCAACCACCTCCTTATGTGGTTGAAGTGGACAAATATTCAAAAGTTTCGGACCCGTTTTCAGTTTACCATTTCAGACAGATCGGTCAAAACACATTTCAATACCAGTCCTGCATTCCAATCAGGATAAATTAGCCTCCAAAGTGCATTTCGAAATAGCCATAATGTAAAATCACTTCAAACTGAATAAAGAATGTACTAAAATAACACTTAAAAAGGTGAGTCTGAACAAATGTTAGTTTTGAACCTCACACCTTTCAGCCTTCCAAAGCTCTCACAATGCACTCCAAATGTAAACAGAGCCACACTCTTTTGTTGTAAGGTCGGGTCTTTCATCTTTTCTCTTCTACAGGTACTAAAGGCAAAAACTCTAAAGCTTCGTTGTCTCTGTCTGTCACTCATGAAACAATGCAGAGAGTCTCTTCAAACGGTGTTATCAGACTGCTGGTGACCACCTGTCAAGACACTCTCTACACGAGGGCCTGGGTAGCTCAGCGAGTATTGATGATGACTACCACCCCTAGAGTCGTGAGTTCAAATCCAGGG
Source organism: Xyrauchen texanus (assembly GCF_025860055.1). Classification (NCBI taxonomy): domain Eukaryota; kingdom Metazoa; phylum Chordata; class Actinopteri; order Cypriniformes; family Catostomidae; genus Xyrauchen; species Xyrauchen texanus. The sequence goes on from NC_068276.1 coordinate 6,118,384, forward strand.
TGTAACCAGTAAATGAGTAACCTCATTGTGGTCGCGATTAGTGGTTCTCGTTCTCAATGGGGCACATGGCAAGTTGTGCGTGGATTGCGGAGATTAGCATGAGCGTCCACATGCAGAGTCTCCGCGGTGTCATGCTCAATGAGCCACTTGATAATATGCACCAAAGTACTTACATGGTGGTATATGACAATTGAAAATAGAGCATTATATTGTCATTGGAAGCCACCCCAAATCTCTGAACCGCTCCCCAATAGCTCGATTGCCGTGCTAATACACCACCGTGTCCCCATTGTCACACTGTTAAGAGTGAAAAGGTGGATATGTTGTAAGTTTGGTACATTTCCTTTGGAATTTCTTTACCAGTCCTTGCATTTTTGGGGGATGCAATTTAACATGGTTGTATATTTAAAGCTGTGAATATTTCAACTGAAAATATTCCACCAAAACAAATTATAAAAACAAAAATAAATTGCAGGTAAAAAGCATGAATATACTGGTCCATCAGCTAGACCAGCAACAAACCAGCCTTGACCAGCATGGAAATTCATGCATGTCTAAGATGGTCTTTAAAGCACGGTTTCGTTAAGCAGAGAAGCCCGATTCTAATTACTGATTTTACTGAACCACTAAATTAGCATTGATCGAAAGGGGAAATTAATTCCATAACTGCAACTGTGTGTGTGTGTGTGTGTGTGTGTGTGTGTGTGTGTGTGTGTGTGTGTGTGTGTATGTACACAGTACATTTTATGGTGTATGTTTGTGTTTGCTTGTTTACAGGTGGCACACGAACAGCTCTTTCAGAAATGACGACCAGTGAAGCAGCACAGTTAATTAGCATCAGTCTGTGTAATGAACTTTTCCACCCGCGTTCACATATATCAGGTTTTCTGTTGTACAGTGCAGAGTTTGACTTTGGGGTCTACAAACAGTTATGTGTGTCCAATTGGCAAAGAAAGAGCTTCAATAACTTCAGAAAAATAAGGAAAATAAGACAACCAAGAGTAAAATATTGTATTGCTCAAAGGCTGCCCTTTCAAAGCTCAGGATTATATATGTATGAGTGTTTTTGTCTCACTTTCTTCTTTGGAAATTTAAATAGAAATAGGCAGTTGTTGATGTAGAAAAAAATGCTATTAATCAATTAACATATGTTAATTCCTTCCAACTGAGCAAATAAAGTGCCACATTTTTATATTTTGTGAGCCGCAGTCAGCAGGGGGCAGTCAGCCCCACTTCAGCTGTGCAGCATCTCACGGCGGTTGTGTCGCATCATTTACAGTGTTTTTTTTTTTTTGTTAACTGTGTCAAGTCAAATGTAGTTTGAAACTTAAAAAAAAAACATATCTTGAGATCCCCACATTCCAAATTGTGCTCTGTTAGATCACGTCCTCATCTTGTGCTGTCGCTAGTGTCAAGTGTGGCTAGTGTGGTTTGTTCTCTGTAGAACTGTGCATTGCCAATAATGCTGGAGTTTCGGTTACTGCGTCCTGCTGAAAACAAGTGGTATATCAAGCTTGAATTGCTCTGATGGCAGAATATTCCTTATCATGGTCCAGTGTCATGATAAATTGTGAATTAACGTGTTGAACAGCCCTATTTTAGTTGCCATTAGTTGTGATTAATTAGATAAAAAACGATGTTATTAATCCCAAATGAAAGAAATGAGTTCATATTGAGATCTCTGCATTACGATTGCATACTTCTCTGTGTCTTGGAAAATTTAAGCACAGTTGTGATCTCAACTGAAACTGAAAGTAACTTACATAGAGATTAAACAGAGATTTTGACAATGAGTACAAGAATTTGACAATCACGCCTTTGTAAATTTGAAAACGGATTCACTATTATGTTAGCAAAGACTTAATCGAAATTAACATATGTAAAAGGTGTGCATATTTTGCCAGGAGAGACATCTGTGAGATTAAAATGGGAAGAAAAAAAAAACATTCAGGCTATGTGCTTTGCCTAGTAAAATGTGAAATTGAAATGGCATCTAATGAAATGGTACGTAACCTGCTGAAGTGATGGTATAGGGCAGAAGATTTATGTGCTAAATGTAGATACCGAAACCATAAATACAATTGAACAGAAAATGAGCCAAGTACAAGTGTAAGCAAAAATCAGGGTGTAAATCAATCAGACCTCAACAAGTGCATTTTCTGTAGGAAATGTGTGTGGTGCTTACACATGCAAACTAGCCACCACAATGGTAGGGTGTTGCAGGTGGTTACCTGGGAATTGCTATACAGTTGTTCGGGTATTCTGGGTGGTTGATTAGGTGGTTATTTTTGAGTTGCCACAGTATGCAACAGACTGACATGATTTTTTTTTTTATTTTGGTGTTCCCCCATTCAAGTGGATAGGTGCTGCACTGCCATGACTGGAAATAGTTTCCCGAGAGCATTCCAAAGATGGCCGACAGTGGACTGACTTGCTAGAAAGACTTCGATCCACTCCACTGCGTTACTTAAATGGTAAATGGTCTGCACTTATATAGTGACTTTTTATTAACCTTAGAGCTTACCAAAGCGCTTTACACTGTGTCCCATTCACCCATTCACTGCCATGCAAGGCCCTAGCCTGCCATTGGGAGCAACTTACGGTTCAGTGTAAGTTGCGTTGCCCAAGGACACAACCCGCTCTACCACCTGAGCCACATCAGCCCCACTTAAATGCCACCTTTCATGCCTAACACCATATACACACAGACAGTGATATTGATCCAATCTGTCTTAAATGTTTATTGTTGTGGTGTGTATAGGCCCGGGTTTAGTGGAACTCTCTCAGGCCAGAAAGTCCAGGGACACTTTTTATTCCCAGTCCACCCCTGCTCCTTTGCAAGACACAAGATTTGAGGTTACATCATATAATTTACAGTATATACACCATACAAACAGAATGCATCACAAAAAATCTCATATTTGTGGCATACAGCAAAGATGCCAATAAAGGCAAAATGAAGAAATTATGGGTGTGACATCATTTTGGAGAAAACCTGTCCAAAAAGTGTTTTTGAATTTGTTATTGACTTTCATTAATTTCTTTACGTAGTCAAGCTCATTCAGCATGAACAAACTGGAGTACAGAGTTGCCATCCTTTTCTACACCCATCTTTGCAGTTATATCGACATTTTTCTGTAAAAAAAACCTTTGTCTGAAAAAACTTTATAATCTTAGGTGGATTCTTTTCACAAAATGAAACACAATAACAGAGGGTGACCAGTTCGTATTATAAACACATTTAGCCTGTTAGCATTAGCACCGTGAATGCAGAATGGATATCACACATTATCTACCACAAATCATCGAGTGGTTAAAACAACCTGTTTTACTGATATCATGTGAGTTTTATTCATAAAATAAGGCATAGTCATTAAAAACGTATTTTAATGTCACATTAGCCAAGGTTCCCCTTCTGTCACTCACTCAACATTGTGTAGATGTAGTTACACTAGGGGTCTCTCTTGAGAGCCTTGGTTACCTCTCTCTTTGAGGAAAGGCCAATGAGAATTGGCGAACAGAATTTGTATTATGAATCCACTGCTGTTCCAGTCACCTCTACAAGAGCGTATGCTGTTGGAGATACGGCGCAAATTAGCACCTGGGCGCTTCAACAGCTATCTAAAAGAGTACATACAGTTAAAATAGTATATTTCTCTAAAAGAGTACAACACTTGGACAAGGAACGTCTTTTTAAAGACGCATCTTTTTCAACATGCCCTTCCATCCTTGTGTTATTCCTGGATGCGGCCGTAAACTCTTCAGATGGACACGGGCACTGCCTCACTTTTCTGGGCAGAGAACACACTAAGGCAGTGTTTGTGGATGGTGCATGTTCTCACTGTGAGATACCCAATACCCACGGTATAGTGCTGTCAGGTACGTGGAGCAAGGTAAGCGCTGAGGAAAGGCTGGAAGCACTTACCTTGCTCCTCAGCACAACTACATGGGGGAGCATTGCTTCGTCCCGAGATGGATGTGCTGAAGAGACTCGAAGCACTTACCTTGCTCCGCATACCCCACCTCCAGGTACGGCACACGTGATTGTCCCCTTAGTGCCCCTCGCCCGGAGCTTGGACGCGTGGCTCACGCTTTCAAGTCGCGGTGGCTGGCTAGGACCTTCCGTCTCGGCTACACGACTCAGTTCATCAGGCACCCACCCCGTTGTAGCGGCATCCACTTTACCTCAGTGCAGGGCGAAAATACCTCTCTGCGTGCGGAGATCGCAACCCTTCTGCGCATGGACGCAATTGAGCCTGTCCCTCCAGCCAAGAGCTCCCTCTGTCCCCCGGTCACTGTGTTTGTAGAGCTCCTCCCCGTCAAGGTAGAACCTACCACCGCACCACTCCCATATGTGGCTGGTAAGCACACGTGACTTATTTGCCACGTTAACCTCCCCTGCTGGGCAGGATGTGGTCTCTGCAGGGTCTTTCCCCCCTGAAAGAATAAGATTGGAAAAGAACGCCTTCCCCAATGCGTGTTATAGCGTTAGATGGCCCCAGCTGCATCTAACGCTCTATGGAGAGAAAACATAGAGAGAGAAAGGCGCTCAGGCTAGTTATTTCACTTCCCTCCCTCAGGGATGTGGGGAACTATACAACGTCTCTTTGGCCATTGGGGAAGGATATGTGCAGTCTGATGCACCTGCTATTTCCACATGCAGCAGCTTGCTTGCACCTGCATCAGCAGTCCACGTAACACGGTTCACTGTTTTGGCATTTTTAGATAGGGACCCCTAGTGTCATCGACACAACTTTGAGTGAGTGACAGAAGGGGAATGTCTCGGTTACTGTCGTAAACACTGTTCCCTGATGGAGGGAATGATACGTTGTGTCCCTCTTGCCACAACACTGTACTAAGGCACGGAAATGGCCGGGACCTTACTCTCGGGTCCTCAGCTCAAAACCTGTTTGAACAGCCGCAAGCTTCCCTCCTTTTATACCCGTATGTCTGTGGGAGGGGCATGCTAATTCTGTTTACCAATTCTCATTGGCCTTTTCTCAAAGATAGAGGTAACCGAGGCTCTCAAGACAGACCCATAATGCCACTACATTGTCACAACGTCTCGTTCCCTCCATCAGGGAACGGAGGTTATGACAGTAACAGACATTTTACATGTAGTCTCGGGCTTACTCGTATTTAAATGCTAGTCTAAATGCCTCCCCCAGCAGTGTGGCTGGTGTGAATGTTCAAACAGTGTACTGCTGCTAAGTTGTTTCGATCTTCTTTCTAACACTGAGCGAAGAATGAAGACGAGCTTCAACGTGACTCTGTAAGTGTATATGTGTATGTATGTGTGTAAGGGCGTACTCACACTAGTCCCGGTGGCCATGTACCGTGCCAAAGCACTATTGTTCCCCCTCTCCACTCCCCTGCTGGCCTGCACTTACATTGCACTTAACATTCCGTGCCTGAGCACACTTATGTCATTACGATGCAACTTTTTGTCATGTAGAAAACAGGAAGAAAAGTGCTCTCGCACAGCACAATGGAGTCATTCATTCTAACGTTTCTTAATTTGTGGCTCAATTGTGGAGTCATTTGGGCCATGGTGACAAACGGCCCTCTCACAAGCCTCATTGTCGACTGCACCGTACCACTGGAATATATCCTTTTCATCCAATGAGCTGCCATATTTACCTTCAGATCCTGAAACCGCAGTTTTTTCAGCATGTCATGTCATTGCTCAATGGTTCTTTGGTATCCACGAGTACGAAGATAGTCGCAAAATTTACCAAATATCTCTGAGTTCTTGTGTGTTTTATCCAGTTGTTCCTGTATACTCTCGTCTGTCCAAATTTCCAGTAAACACTGCACCTCTGCCGTAGACCAAAGTGAGCCATTTGCCGGCATGTTTGTTAAATGTAACAGTTGCATCATTGACGTCATGTTTCGAGTTCCGTGCTAGGCCATGGTTAGCGATCACACAAGATGCATGCCGTGCCTGAGTTGAACTGAACCGTGCCCAAGCCCATCTCTTCAAGCGGGCCTGGGCAGGGTACAGAACGATCACACTAGTCAAACGAACTGAACTTTAGGCGTCAAACGTGCTAGGGCACAGTACAGATTGTCTAGTGTGAGTACACCCTAAAACAGAGAGAGATGCTCAGGGCCGATATCTGCTAGGTTCTTTTTTAGCAATTTCCCTTCATTCTTCCTGTGCACAGAGCCGCGGTCATATAATGCTCTGAGGCTGTGGTGATTTCAACAGCTCCTGGCAAAACAGAGGGTTTAATTTAGGTCAAACAAACAATAGGAAAATATTTATTTACCCGTTTCATGAGGTGCCAGATGAAAATAAAATGAAATCAAGCGTCATTGAATCTGAAACTCCATAAGTGAGCCAAATTATGCCTTAGACACTAAATATGTCACAGAAGTAGATTAGCCAACCACAGAACCAACAAACCCACTAAAGCTTAAATATTTGAACATAGAGTGTTTAAAGGATAGTTCACCCAAACATGAAGATCTTTTCACCACTTACTTGACCTTATGTTACCCATACCCAAATGACTTTTTCTTTTATCTTCTTGCACAAAAGGCGATGTTTTGAAGAAGTGTGTTTGCCGTGTTTTAACTGATTAAGAAAACTATGTGTTCTGTACAGTATGCGTGAATAATCCACAATACAACCATAGAATAAAAGTTTCTTCTGGAACTGTAACCGAGATTAACCTCCAGTATGTGGGCAGAGGTACAAATTTAAGACGTTAATTCTGTTGGTCATTTTAGATTTATGCGGAACATCTTTGCCCTGTTTGTTCAAGCCGACTGAGCTCACCACTGGTATTTTTACCCATCTTCACATCCCTGCTGCTACACAGGAATGAATTAATAGCAATTATATTTCTAAGACCTTGTATTTACTTACAGATAAATGATTCCGACACGTCAATTAAAAATGATTTCATGCGTACCTGTATATCTTTTGTCTCAGCGAGCTGCTAACGGGCTGATTTAACAGCTGCTGTTCAAATTCATCCCACCGAGTCAGAGTGCCACTGAAAAACCAGTCTGACCCATTTAGAAAACAAAGACAGATAAATATAATCGGATCTATTCGCTCCTGTAGAGAGAGAGAGAGAGAGAGAGAGAGAGAGAGACTCCCTGGAGCAAGGCAAAGATGGAGAGAATCTCTTGTGTTATCTGCCTTTGGTAAGAGCATTTATTTTGAAGTCTTTCTGTGTTGTTTTGACGTTAGCTTATCACTTCTGGAAATGCAGGTTGCTACGTGACTCAAAGTGATTATTAAACCGCAGAAAGCTTCTTTTTAATTAAATAAATATGTAGTCTGTATATACACTTAATACATGTAAGTGTATTAGCGCTCTGCTCACAGTCATCTACTATAAACAACGCTATATACTATATATGCAATGCTCATGATGGTGTTTTTCCTGTTTGAGCCGCACAAGCGCTAAAAGCAAACTATATATTTATCTCCAGTTTTCAAATTTAGGGGGTGTTTGGGGGGTCCCGGATCCCATTCTAGTGTGGATGAGGGGTGCAAACGTAGCAAAAGTTATTGCTTTTTTAAACAAAAACATATTACTGTGGACATCACCTTAGAAATATGTGTACCTCAAGTTATGTACTTAAGAGTAATTTACTTAATTGAAAGTAAGTAACTGTAATCTGAGTACCAGAATGTACAATGTATTGTGTTACACTACTTTTTTTTGCTTAAAATGTAATTTGATCACAGTAACTACTTATTTTGTAATTAGAATATACCCAGCACTGGATGCTTGGTCGCATTATAAGTAGAAACCAATGAAGTTTGATGTTATTGCCGCCATATTGGATTTCAACGCCATTTATGGACTTTATTCATGACTTTATTTGAACGTGAATAACAACTTAAAGTCTACTCTATTTATTACACAAAGTGATTGTTTGCCTTCAGAAAACTTGGTATGTGACGCACAAGCATAAGAAAGTCGAATCAGTAAATTGAATCAGATTAAATAAATGTAAGGATTTTCACAAAAATTAAATGAATTCACAAATAAAATAATGAGACTTACAAATAAAAAACATATTTACAAATATATTTTTTAACTCCCAAACACAAATCTGTTCAGCATTCATTTGTGAATCATGTACATTTATATGTGGATCCCTTCCTGTGCATTTGCGGATTGCTATACACATTTGTCGATTTTGAAACAAATCTAGCATCAAGATGTGAACACTTATCTACAAATAGTTGGACTTCACCCATCGTCTACTCAAGCCAATCAGATAATGGGCACATTACTCGGACCAGTCGTAGCACGTTCTGTTTTCAACCAATCATGCTTCATTTTACTATCAGGGCGGAACCAGAGTCACAGAGCTCTCATGAGCATGGAATCAAACACATACAGTTAAACTCCAAGGCCGCAAACTTTTAAAAAATGGACGCCATCAGAGGAATAATATGAATTTGAATCATTTTCTCTCGGTTATAACATGTGTAGAGTCTTGTTAAATGTAGACAGCTGAAAATTGCCCATTTGTAGAGTGTCCTGATCATTAGCTTTATAGCTAATCTGGCTAACTGTATGAGTCTGCTATTTAAATGAAGATTTATCATCAAAATCTTTACTCTTAATGTCACATGGCAAATCCAGGCAGACACACTACTAGACATGACAAAAGATCAGTAGCACAGATAGTGTCTTTATAAAACATGAATCATATTAGATGATCTTAGTAGCACAAACCATAAATTAATACCCTATATTACACAGTGCACAAGATCTGCTATGGCACTCATTTGGTTTCAAATTATGTTCATGTATTTAATATTATTAATTACATTATTAGCACGTAGTGTTATGGCAGACAAATGTTACTCACAAGAAATAATAATTTTAACCCTGTAAAACGATGTGTGTTTCACTTATATACTCAGGATATATATGGGCTGTGAGATACAGGAGAATAATAATAATAATAATAAAAGTTTTGGAGGATACTGTAGAACTGGTGCTCTCTGATCCACATCACAAAAAGATGGAAATAGTTGTGGGACTTTTGTGCGACTGGTGGTAAGACATCACAAAGCTCCATGGCCCAATCTTGTTTGTGTAACATGTTCTTTTGTATACAGTAATTGACTCGTATTTAACGTGTAACTTATTTTTTCCAATCAATTGTGCAGAATGCTCTTACCATGACTAGGAGTATCCATCAAAGACAACTGATACAACACCATGACTTGGTAATGAGGATGTTCATTCCACAGAAGAAACTAAACAGTACAGGTTTAAAAAATACTTGAGGTGAGTAAATTACAGAATTTTAATTTTTAAGTACACTGGCGGCCACAAGTTTGGAATAATGAACAGATTTCATAATCACTTACCATTATATCAAATACAGTTGAAAGCTAATTTGGTTCATTAATTGTGTTTGTTTTTGAGTTGCCACAGTATGCAATAGACTGGCAGGTTTTAAGGTCAATATTAGGTCAATAAAGGCAAAAATCAAACCACTTTCTCTAGAAACTCATCAGTCAATCATTGTTTTGAGGAATAAAGGCTATACAATGCTTGAAATTGCCAAAAAATTGAAGATTTCATACAGTCTTCAAAGACAAAGTACAACTGACTCTAACAAGGACAGAAAGAGATGTGGTAGGCCAGATGTACAACTAAACAAGAGGATAAGTACATCAGAGTCTCTAGTTTGAGAAATGGACGCCTCACATGTCCTCCGCTGACAGCTTCATTGAATTCTACCCGCTCAACACCAGTTTCATGTACAACAGTAAAGAGAAGACTCAGGGCTGCAGGCCTTATGGGAAGAATTACAAAGAAAAAGTCATTTTTGAAACAGAAAAACAAAAAGAAAATGTTAGAGTGGGCAAAGAAACACAGACATTGGACAACAGATAATTGGAAAACAGTGTTATGGATCTTAACCCCATTGAGCTTTTGTGGGATCAGCTAGACTGTAAGGTCCGTGAGAAGTTCCCGACAAGACAGCCACATCTATGGCAAGTGCTACAGGAAGTGTGGGGTGATCAAACTGACAAACTGACAGCAAGAATGCCAAGGATCTGCAAAGCTGTCATTGCTGCATGTGGAGGAATATTTGCTGAGAACTCTTTGAAGTAGTTTAAGAAGTTCTGAATATTGAAATTGCTTTGGAATCGCTTTTTGGAGCAACAGTGATGTTGCTCGCCGGTTCCCCAACACACTGTCACCTGGTCCTCAACCACTCCTCCACCCTCTGCTGGATGACAGACGCTCCTCCCCAGATGGACCGAGCGAGTCCTCCGACCCCTGTTGGATGGAACGCCCCTCCTTGTTCTGGCAGCCGGTAACAAGCCCCTCTGCCCCTGGCAGCGGCTCCACCACTCCAGGCGGCTGGCAGCGAGCCCCTCCTCCCCTCGTGGACGGCGGCCGTTCCTCTGAGTCCAGACAGCCTGACCCCGCCCGCCTACTCATCACAGTGAGTCAAATGCTCAAAGTTGATCGGCAGTACACAGGGTTGGCTCATGAGAGCTCTGTGACTCTGGTCCCGCCCTGATAGTAAAACAAACGTGATTGGTTGAAGATAGAACGTGCTACGATTGGTCCGAGTAATGTGGCTGTTATCTGACTGGCATGAGTAGACGATGGGTGGAGTCCATCTATTTGTAGATTTGTGTGCACGTCTTGACGCTAGATTTGTTTCAAAATCGACAAATGCGTGTAGCGATTCACAAATGTATTTGTAATATATTTGTACAAAAATTGTTTTTGCAAATCTCGTTTTTATTTATTTGTGAATCCACTTTGTTTGTGAAACTCCTAACATATATTTAGAAATCTTTTTATTTTTGTAAAAATGTATTTGTGGAACTGATTCAACCAACTTGAACTGAACCAACTTTCTATTTGTAAATCTCTTTCCATTTGTATGTTAATATGAAAAAAAATAACCCCATAGAAATCTCTCCTTATGGAAAGTTATTTCAAAACTTATCCTGACACATAGAATGAAGTTGTGGGTGTATTTCCGTCTTCAAATTTAGCAGTGCTTTCAGAGCATTGAGACTCACAAATACAAATGACTCACCATGGAAATGAAGAATTATCTTCTGAAACAAATAAAAACAAAGCACAACTCTCTCTCGTTTCGCTACGTCTGAGATGGCAGAACTAAGCAAATTACCACTGAGTGAACGTACCTCTGGGAGGGGCAGTGGGGGGAATGCACACCTGTGGTTTCTCTGCACAGAAAAGCTTTTGTAGGGGCTATCTTGAGAAAGATCTTCAAACACACAGTCCACAGAACTGGAGGTCCATTCTCCACATTTCAACACTTTATTAAAATATCCAGTCCATGAACTACAGTTAATTAATCAACAATAGAAAGACTAAACACATGTGATGATGCAGATTTCTGCTCATAACGTACTAACATCTCTGTGCAATTGTCTCGCTTGTTGTTTGCTTTGTTATGAAATGCAGTAAATGGAGTCCTTGCTCTGGTATGTAAAAGCGTTTCAGCTTTTGTGTGGATGTGCGTTTGTTTATTACTCAAGGCTCCTAATGGCTCTTTACTTTGCTTGGGGCTTCAAGACGACACTTCAAGGCACCATCTATCAACATGTCAATTAACAAGCCCTTTCTTGGTATCTACGGCTTGGCTGAACAAGGAAAAGACGCACCAAAATAAAAAATTAGGGTCCCCTATGATACGAGAGTTTGGGAGATTCTACTGAATTGAATATTCACTATATATTCATATTGTTTTGCTTCTAAATGGTTTTAAGTAACATTGTGTATATTGCGATAATTTCAATCCACTTTTTATTTGGCCGTTATCTTTATTATAGGGTGCCATTAGGCTAATTTCGTGATCCTTCATTGTCTCATGACTCTTATGACGAGTATGATAGCACTAAGACTATTGAGCGCAACAGTCTGCATATGGGAGTAAAAATGTCATATTTATTTATTTTTCTCAGGGGAACTGAGTATTAACGCTAACTTATAAATCATTAAAGAAAGACCAACCATAAGCTCTGAGGTTAATCAATGATATACTGTATGCTTCTGTTGAAGCCATCAGTCCACGTTATTTCGACTTCAGTATTCAAAAAATTAAGTTTAATTGAGAAATGTCTGGTAAAGAAATACAATACCCATGATCCTGAAAATAAATATCCACCAATCAGAGAATTGTGGTGAACAAAGCGCACCATAAGAGCTCTGTAGTGACCGCCAGAGGGCTGTACGGTCAATGATGTAATCGAGTCAGTACACTCTCAATCTACTTATATCAGTATAATAATATTTTGTAATAAACTTAAAACATATTGTTAGAATACTTATAATCAATTACTTAAATATATAGTTTTTAATCTATATTTTTATATATTATTTTAATTGCATTATGTCATTTATTGGGCTGCGGTTCATTCCCTCATTAAAGACATACACAGTCTTGTACCTTTGTCTTCACCTTGTCTGCTTTTCAAATATATTTTTGCTTCAAATCCAAGCTTGTAATTGGTGTGATTAACTTAGCTGGTTCTCTTTTAACTGGAACTCTTTTGTGCAGGATTTATGAAATCTCTATGGATAAAATTAATGGGAGAAATAATTCGGGAGTCAATATGGTTGCGCTCTATAGCGTCTTTGACCCCCTGAGATCTGAGCGTGACTGCTGCGTCCATTTCCGTTTTTGATTTGTAACTAGTAGCACCTAATAAATAAGCTAAATTAATTAATTAATTAATTCTAGAGCTAATTGTTTTCTTAAAACTTAGGACTAAACTGTGCAATTTTAAATAATACCAATCTATAGAATGTCAGATTTATTTTCTGAAACTAAACTTTTGGTCAGATTTTATGAGTGAATGCACTTTAGTTGCAAAGAAAGCTATAGGCTTTAGGCTATAGGCCACTTGCCTCCTTGCGCCCTATATAGTGAATGACTTAACCTCCAGTGTGCTGTCTATCTGCACTGGTCTCAGAGCAATTAAAATGCAACTTATTTTTATCCTAATTCCATATAAAGCCTCTGAAAGCAAAATGTTTAAGCTTTTGCATGAATACATTGATTCTCAATGTGAAAATGAACAGTAAACATATAGGAATGCATATACTAATGTTAATGAATAGAACTGTATTGTATAGTGATAACAAAATGAAATATTACTAAATTTATATCAAAATGAAGCGAAATGACCCACAGATCTGTTATTGTTGAAAGTTATTCAAAATAACTAACATGTTCAACTTTTGAGGGAATAATGTCCCTATATCCACATATGTGGACATCATGTTTATCAGCGTGCTGGCGCACAAAACATTTATGGATTTCTTTGAAGTGGCATATCAAACGAAACTAGAGATGCTACTCTTTACAACCAAACATGTTTCAATGAAAACACTTGGTGCGCCAGATGTTTACCCTTAAATGACAGTCTACAGGGTTGTGAACAGTATTCCCTGCTAAAACATCAAACTAGACTAGCCTGACATCTCAGTTGCCTGCTTAGACCAGCAAACCTTAGGCTGGTTTAAGCAGTTACACCAATCTTTTGGTCAGAGTTAGCCAAGCAACAAATGTAGCCATGCTAATCTGTTAGCCTTCTGAGTGGCTGTGTGATCTCTGCCTAAGCACCTTAGCACACACAAACAAATCAAAACCAGATTTCAGTCTACATGTGAGTGTTGTTTGTGTTGAATGTAGCAGTCACAAATGATTGATGTTCTATGTTAATCTAGCAGGTATTACGCTTGCGTCTTATTAGCATGAAATGAGCTCACATGCATATATGAGTGTAATCCTTATGATTATGAAAACCTTATGGTTGCAGTGTGTGGATGTGTGTGTACTTTAAACCACACATCCATTCAATTATGTTGCAGTATATTCTATCAGAATGCCCTTAAGAAAACTGGAGATGGCGTACAAAGCAAATCCAAACAAGAGCGCCACGAGGAAAACAGCTTAGCATCCACAAATGTACACACAATCACAGTGCAGCCAACAATGTTTATGATAGGAGCTTTGCCAGCCTGTGCTTCCTGTCACACGTTTATCCACACATGTCTTTGTTGTTGCAGGATTTTAACGTGTGTTTGTGTGTCATCCGCTAAGCGGCTGAATTTGATCAGGCTGCGCAAAACCTGCAGATGTTTTTTCTTGCCGAAACCTCCATACATACAAAGTAGAATTTGGCGGGGTGAGGAAGTGGGTATAGTGGGTGTGACGTCAGGCCTCGGAGAGGTGTTTATTTTAAATAATAAACAACAGAACAGGTAAAAAGAGGAAAATAAAGTGCCCTTAAGGGGGATAGTGTCCAAAATAAACAGGGGGATCTAGCGTCCTCGCTGTACGATGAGGCTATGTGAAGGTCGGAGAGTGAACAAAGGTTTTGGTCCAGTTTAAAGGGGTGTAAGGTCTTTTTGAGGGGCGCAAGGGGAGATGGTTTCCTGTTAGCAGCACTGCGGCCCGACATCCTGGCCCATCGGCCATGACACGGGCACCAGTCCTCAGTGAAACATCTAACTCAGGTGTTAAAATCTGTGATAATACTGCTTAATATTATCAGTTATATCCAATATTACAACTTTTCTACCATCATTTTATCACACAAAAAAATCTGTGAGGCTGAAACATATAATGCTCATGTCTCGTGGCTCTACTTTTGAAGCGGTGTGTATTTTTAATGTTTATGGACTGGCCGCTTTCACTTCCATTTTAAGTGCTTCACTGTGACTGTGATTTTTAATTCAGGAGTAGTTCACCCAAAAAATGAAAAATCTCTCATCACTTCCTCACCCTCATGCCATCCCAGATCCCTTTATTCTGCAGAACACAAAGGGACATTTTTAGAAGACATTTTTCAGCTCTGTAGGGCCATACAATGCAAGTGAATGGGGGCTGAAATTTTGAAGCTCCAAACATCACATAAAGGAAACATAGAAGTAATCCATACGACTCCAGTGTTTAATTCCATATCTCCAGGAGTGATATGATAGGTGTGGGTGAAAAACAGATCAATATTTAAGCCATTTTTTACTATAAATCTACACTTTAACTTTCAGATGTAAAAGTGAAAGTGTAGATGTAGAGTATTTTTTATTTTTTTTTTATCTGTTTCTCACCCATACCTATTTTACTGCTTCTGAAGATCTAGATGTATACACTGGAGTCATATGGATTACTTTTATGTTTAATTTATGTGATTTTTGAAGGAAAAAAGTTCTGCCCACCATTCACTTGCACCTACAGAGCTGAAATATCCTGATGAGAGAATTTTCATTTTTAGGTGAACTGTCCCTTTAAACAAGGGAAAAGTCGAAAATATTTTCTGTGGTAATCAACATTGCACTACATGTTCAAATGCTGTCAATTGAGCTTAACTTGTATTGTACCCAGAATATTCCTTGAATATTCCTTCTCACGATAACATCTGTTTGGTCTTGGCATGTCGTTTTCAGTAATTATATTGTGAAGTTGAAATGCAGCTTCCAACATTTTTAAATCTTGAAACTTGTCTCTTGTGCGCTCAGCTCAGCTCACCGACTGAGGCGCACGGGGCATAATCACAGAAAAAATATATATCTGTTTCTCTCTAAATAAGAGATAGAGGGGAGGGCATCGATTTAAGTGCAAGAAGATTGGTTTGAAATGAATGCATAAAGAGGAGGAGAGGTTGAAGATAGATTGAGAAAATTACACAGGAGGCAGAAAACAATGTTAGAATATAAATACAGAGTAACGTGCTCTGTGCAGTAGTTTGCGGTTGACTTATTTAATAGAGAGACGTATGTGTGTGGGGTGAAATTGGTACATGTAAAAATAAAAGTGAGTGCGTGAGAGTGTCAAAATGATCAGCATATAAAATCGCTGTAGGGAATAGAGTGGAAAAATATTTAAGTAAATAAATGCATTCACACAAAAGCACACACATGTGTACGAGTGCACACATACAGTATATTTGAAATGCTACGCATGCTTGCACAACCTAAAATGTGAGAAGTATGACAGAAGTAGCAACAAATTTAGGGGAAGTATATATGTGTGTGTGTGTGTGTGTGTGTGTGTGTGTGTTTCTCCATTTTTTTTTTCAATGACTTGACGGATACAACAACTCTTAAGTGTGTGTGTCCAAGAGAGAGTCACACAAACAAGCTGCTATTTCCCACATCTGAAATGATTTTTAAGTGTTAAAAAGTTTTGAAATGCAAATAAAGGCACAAGTGTAATTCAATCACACACACACTTGTGTACACACACACACACACAAAAAGAGTCTGTTCGCACATATTCACACAGGAAACACAAGAAACGTCTTGTTTTCACAGAGTTTGCTCAGGCGCATTGTAACTGGAGTTATTTAGAATTCAGAGATCCAATAGAGACCTGTTGAGCGGGTTAGCCAGTGTGCCCAAAACAAACAAAACACTCACATTCAAATACATTTAAATGTGTTACATGAGCGGAAAACTAACACCAGTCTGTCCGCACAATTATTTACTACCCCCATGTCATTCCAAACCCTGAGAGTGCAAAGTGACCAACTCTTTTAAGCTCAAAAAATGACAATAAAAATATTAAAGTAGACCATATGATTTGGGCAATATTCCAAGTCTACATCTCATCAGGCACTCACCCTCATGCCATCTTAAACTTGTATGGCGCAAAATCTCTTAAACCCAGAGTGACCCGGTACCAGCCCTCTAGGGGCCGCTGATCACCAAAAAAAATAATTGAATTACTCAACAACCTCTTGCATGATCTGCACAAAACAGGTGTCGTTTTAAAGCTTAGTCTCTTATATTTACAATGGAATACAGATGGTCTGACCAATTCTAAAATACTGCTTTTAAATTTGCTGATAAATTAAAACTTCGCAAATATGCGATCACAACAATCGTATAAAAAAAGACAGTAAAAAAGATTAAAATACAGTCATGTGTTATATATCTTTGGAAAGGTCTTGATTAGTAGAATATAATGAGCACATTTGTTCCATTCTGAGACCAAACTACAGTGAGCATTAGCGTCTTAAATCCTAATGTATCTTATTTTAACACTATTTCCATCACATTTTGGTTTATTACTTCATGAAACAAACACATAGTAAAAAAAAACGAGATATCACAACTTACAGCAGGCGATCCTGAATCAAACAAGCCTAGACTCGACGTCATACGATTTGTAATTCCAGACAAATTCCTCAAAGAGTGTCCTGACAGCTGCCGTGGCTAACGCTAATAGGGATTGTTATAGCAACTGTGTTCTCTGGGAGCGTCCCACTAAAACTCGATCCTTCATGTCATAGGTTGCAAATATATCATATTAATATCTAAATAAATAAATCAATAAATAATAAATAAATAAATAAATAATATATATATATATATAAATATATCATGTCATAGGTTGTCATGTATGTCATATGAGGTCAATCATAGAACCAGTGCGAACATACATAGACTGCGCTCAAGAGGGAGCTCTTAAGCCCCTCAAGGCCCCTTGCGACGCCACTGCTTCCCTTTTAGTGTATTTTGTGCTCACTATTTAGAACACTTGACCTTTTTATTTTCCTGGCATGGGCTATTCTAGGGCCAAAACTGCTGCCAGCTCAGTTTTAAAAGAAAATTAAGTGAAATGAGCACTTGAGTTGAAACTCCTCAATTTTTCCCACATCGATAGGTAGAGGGGACAGTTGTGTGTGCAATCTGGCAACGTGTCTCAAGTTTACAATAAGAATGAGTCTCCTGCGAGCTGTAGAAGTACAGAATGTATTTCCTTTAAGTGCCTGGGCAGTTAGATGCACAAACCTGAACACACTGTTTTTAATAGTTCATCTTTTTAAGTGACCGCTATTACAGCCACAAATGCCTGGAGTCAAAATAACCTCAAATTGCACTAATTAAAACAGAAGAGGGAAGGCTGCAGTGGAATTAATTACACACTTTTAGCAAACATACTCATGCCTGATCGCTATTATCAACTGTCCCTGAACAAAGAACTTAATTAAAAACGTCAAAAATATCCCGATTGACACAAAACTATTCTTGAACTTTTCTCTTGGTGTATTCATGACATTTTTAGTCTAGAGTCCACTCCATATGCTCCATGCCAGGGCCGCCACTGGCCAAACTGATGCCCTACGCAGAGTCCCAGGTGGATGGGGGGGGTTCATCTGATATGAGTGTGAAGTGATCTTCTGTGTTCCACTGCTTTCTGGTCCTTGAATAATGCAAGTAAGGGCAGCCAGTGGACTTTCTGGTGCCCTCCTAGGGTAAGATGTTGCCCACCTAGGGAGGTGGTGCCCTACGCAGACTGCGTAGTCTGCTTATAGGGAGCGGCGGTACTGTTCCATGCACATTAAATACTGTATCAGTTCCACTAAGATGTACTCTGATAGGTGACCTAACATCAGATGTTACACAACTGTACTATTGGGAATTCAGCAAGAGTCTAGAGACAAAACACCATATTCCCACAAACACACTAACAACACAGCTTCAGACGGAGCGGAGTTTCTGTACGGTTGCATCATGACACCGATGAAGAGAGAAGTTCAGGTTATTTATTTCATGAGAGAGAGAGAGAGAGAGAGAGAGAGAGAGAGCGTGAGCACTGATGTTAAGCGTGTGTGGGTTTACTTTGCCTATTGGTTGGAGACAACCTTCTCCCGAGAAGTGAGCTAAATCTGACAAAACCCTCGTTGGGGACACCTTCGGTGGTAAAAATGATTCACAAATAACATAACTAATGTTTAAACCAGCGTTTCCCAACCCGGCTGCTGTCTGGCGAGATCAAGGTGTGCCTTGTGAAACATTCTTTAAACATTTCTTAAATTAAAAATGTATATAAAACTTTAAAAAAACTGAATCATACATTTTTCAATAGACATAATACAAATGATAATTATAATACTGCTGCGTTTTCGCTCACTGCGCGTTGAGGAGCACGTAGTGAGCCAAGGAAGCGCGTTGCTATACCGTGTCTCTGCAAGCGAACGACATGATACGACATCGCTTCCGTATATAATCAGCAAAGCGATCTACATTGCAAGCGCGCAACTTTCAAGCGATCTAGTTTTGCCTCATCGCATTGTGGTGCTCGCTCATATTACAGCGTCTCCTCTCTGTGTATAATGCTATCAGACTACCACTACCAACTACCAATGTAGAGCTACAATGTAAATGTAAGTCAGCACATGATTGCATAAATTGGTGGAAACTAATGACTGAAGAGAAGGGCTATAATGGTGAAAACTAGAGGTAAGAATTGAGGAAAGTAGTACCATGTGAGATTTAGATGAGATTATGGATTGTGGATGTTTTAGTATCTTAATCATTCAACATTTTTAATCCAATTAATTACTTTATGTGCGGGTCCACAGGGGGCACTATATCGTGCAAAATGCTTTCATTTAAAACGCTAAAACCCTCTTATACATAGGTCAGGCCTATGCTTAAGCTTAAGTTTAAAATCTGAACTTTTCAGAAAATACCATCACTTTTGCATTTAAATTACACAAAATAAGGCCTGAAAACTTTTGCGTCACAAATTAGTGCCCCCTAAGGTACTAATAATGTGGTATAATGTGAGGTAATGTGGTAGAAATATTGATTTGAATATAAAGGTATTTCACATAGAACTTAAATGGACAAGTCATATATCAAATGAAAGCTCTCATTCTCAGGAATGTTACAGTACACATTATTTTGATGACCTAATACCACAGCCCGAATTAGCTAAAAAACTTTTATCTGCTTTTACCTTGTCGTAATGTGTCGTTTTTTACTAGTCCGTAAGCTTGTATGGCTGAAAAATCCAATGTTATATCTTAGATGTCCAAAACATGCCATCAAGAAGGAAACGAATGCTAAACAAATCATCCTAAAAATATGTTTTGACTATTGATGATAAAAAAAAAGACTAGCATTTTAATGATTGAGCTTCTAGTCCACTCAGAGACCGAGCTATTCAATGAAGCGATGAGGATGGTGCATTAACTGAAAATTAGACTGAATGTCTATGGACGAGCAAATCTGTGAGGGCTAAAATGTGTTAGAGCGCCACATACATTTCAGATCTGTGTATTGTGATGGAATGTAATCGACAACGTTGATACAGCATTGGGAGAGCAACAATAACAACATTTTTAATTGACTATCACAATTCCATTGGATAAGATGTTTACGGAGCTTATGGATAAGTTAACTGTGCTTTTAATCAGCTTGGAAAATTCCTGTAAATTATGCCTTTAGGCAATTAGCTTCTGATAGGCTAATTTGAGTCAATTGGAGCTGTACCTGTGGATGTATTTTAAGGCCTACCTTCAAACTCAGTGCCTCTTTGCTTGACATCATGGTAAAATCAAAAGAAATCAGCCAAAAAACAATTGTGGACCTCCACAAGTCTGGTTGTGGACATCCTTCAGCTGTCACAGAACCATAAACACATGTACCATTTTTGGAGTATGCATTTAAAAACACACTTTAGGGCTTTGTGAGTTCATACGTCAGATCCGCAAAACAAATCACTCAGATCCCTTTTAGATAAACAAATTAGACTGAAATGACTCACTGTCACTGAGCCTCTTCCTATGCTCAAAGAAAGTATAAATGTTTAATAACTGTGCTGAAGGACAGTAACCAAGTATATGTACTTCACTCTGCTCATTTTATTTACAAGCACTTTTCAAGACTCTCAAGGACACTTTACATACATTATCAAGTTTACAATAAAAACATAAGAAATACAAATCTTAAATCACAAATAAAAATATGCATAATCATAAAAATGAATACATTCATTTATAAAGGTTATTTGTAGTGAGCCAATTTAAAAAGATGGGTTTTGAAAAGAGACCTGAATGTGGAAAGACAATCACAATTACGGATATCTGGCGCTAAAGAGTTCCAGAGTCGTGGAGCAGCACTGATAAAGGATCTGGACCCTACAGAAATCAGATGAACCAAAGGTATTAAGAGAGAGAGAGAGAGAGAGAGGAGCAGGATCTAAGAGTATGGGTAGGAGAATATATATGAAGAAGATCTGAAAGAAAGGAAGGTGCTAGTCTATGAATAGCCTTGAAAGTCAGTAACAGAATCTTGTAATCGGTATGAAATTTAACAGGAAGCCAGTTAAGTTGTTGAAGAATAGGAGTTATATGGACAGAGATAGAAGTTGAAATTATAAGTGTGAAATACAGTGTAGCGTAAGTGTAGCTGAGATTGTACCAGCTGTAATTTATCCTGAAGTTTTTGTGGTAGACCAAATAAAAGGGAATTACACTTATCCAAATGGGACGTGACCAGAGCATGTACGAGAGTGACAGTGCTGTAAGTTGAAAGAGACTGACGAAGACGATTTATGGTGTGCAAGTGTAAGTAAGCAGTCTGGGTAATATTATTTACATGTGCTTCTAAAGAAAGAGTGCTATCCAGAATGACACCCAGACTCTTAACTTTGAAACAGGGAAGGACAGTGGAATTGTCAATGGACAGAGATTATGCTAAGTACCTACAAGAAGTACCTCAGTTTTATTACTATTGAGTTTGAGGAAATTACAAGAAATCTGTGATTGTATTTTAAGTAAACAATTATGAAGGGAAAACGGTGGGAGAGAAAAACTCGCCTTGGGTGGACATAAAGAGCTGGGTGTAGTCAGCATAGCAGTGAAAGTGGATTCCAAATTTCCTAAAAATATAACCGAGAGGTAGGAGATAGATTATAAATAATAAAGGGCCTAAGACTGATCCCTGTGGAACTCCAGTAGTAACTGGATAGCACTGTGAACACATTGAGAGATACCAGAGAGATAAGATTTAAACCAAGCAAGACAAGTGCCTGTAATACCAATGGATAGTAATCTATCTAATAGAATATTGTGTGAGATAGGAAAGCTGTGCTTAAATCAAGAAGAATGAGTATAGACAGAAGTCCTACATCAGCTGAAATGAACATTAGTGATTTTGACTAAGTGAAGCAACTATCCTTTCTAAAACTTTTGAGAGAAATGGTAAATTGCAGATAAAGTGGTAATTTTCAAGTATTTGAGGATCTGAACCAGGTTTCTTCAATATAGGACTATCACAGTAGTTTTAAAAGTATTTAAAAATTTTATTTAATTTTTCCAAATTCTTAGAAGTAGTTATCTGTTAACCAACTGGCTCACTCACTTGTGTTGAGCCAATCGGCAAGCATGGTTAAAGCTGATAGGTCCTTTGACATGTAATCAGGTAGCCAATCAATTTGTGTACTTTCTCTTTGTCCAATTTCAACTGCTCAGTTTTGCAAATTAGCCAATTTTACTGCAGCATGCTGGGAGAGTTTTTCTCCGATACCCACCTCCTCCCCAGCACCACAGGTCTAGATCTGCTACATGGGGTTTTCAAGTCTAATTGTGCCGCAGCATGTCTTGCGTTTGAGTAATTCTGCAGCAGGAGATCTTGTCCACCGAGAACAAAATCCTGTCAATATGTTATTCCCACCTTAACAAGCTAAATCTTGCCAAAAGTTGATATTTCATTCAAAGAAAAGATGAACTGGTTTCTTTTCATCAAGCTCCAGGGTTTACCTTGACCTGTTGTAGGCATGATGTTTCGATGTAGACTTACCTAGAGTTGCGGGCCCCAGCAGACTAGCCAATAACAGCACTTGTAAAACCTCCATGGCCCCACCGCTCATTCCGATTTGGCTGGTGTAAATGACTCTGCCCCTTGCCATGGATTGGCCAGGCGAGTTGGAAGTGGGGTCACTCCTAGTTTTTGGAGATCAGTGGTTTGTTCTGTGTCCCACAACGCTAAAGTCACCTATGAACATATAAAGTAGAAACTGTACGTTAGCAGTGATTTGACAATTGATCAAATATAATTTACTCAATATATCAAGGATTCAGCATCAAGCAATATCAAGTCGCTGCTCACGAACAATAAAGTACCGATAAGTACCATGGTACTACCATAGTTGATTGGACAGGGTACCATGTTAGAAGCATGTTTTTGGACATGTAACACTGCAAAACCATAGTGTTTAGCATATACCATGGTAGAACCTTGGAGTCCCATGTAAATACCAGGATATATTAATATGGAAATAATTTAGTGCAATGTTATATGTCAAAGTGCCTTGCTAGGAACATCTGTGACAAGCTACAGCACACTACTTGATATAATTTACCAGAAGACGAGTGAGCGATTGCTCCAGGTATCTGATATGACAGCTATGGAATGAGTCAAAGGTCAACATGACAAGGAAATATTCACTCATCAATTATGAGGTAAAGAAAAGAAGAAAAATAAATCAGGTCAACACACTCAGTTCAGCTTACAGAATACAGCTGCAGGCAGTACATTAATAAATAACTCCACATGTCTTTGTGGGAGCCAAGGTGTAAAGTCTCATGATGCTTTGCACCTTTGCTTTAGTGTTAATGAGAACTCATACCAGTTAGAATATAACACCAAATTACGATCATAAACAGACATATGGCACTTCTTCCATAGCAGATGCAGAACACACGCACATTAAACCACATACAGGTTTGAAAGAGATAGACATAACATCAAGGGGAGCGATTCACTGTGGTAACCAACAAGCTTTTCAACACCTCTTTCTCCTTTTCCCCTCTCTATCTCTAATTCTGTTGTTTTTGCCATTGGGCTCCAGGGATAAAGCTTCCTGTTGTATGCTGGAGTGCTCGGCTCGCTGTCGTGGATATGAATAGGTGCTGATGTTTACGGATTCTTCAGGCCTGAAATCTCAAGAGGGGTTTGAACTGGGAAAGACCAGGGGTGGGGGGGGGGGGGTTCAGGTTTCTACACTAGCAACAGACTCCAGAAGATGTAACACCCATTTTTATTCCATATTCAGCGTCTTTGCCACCATTTGAAGAGTTTAAGGAACAGTTCACCAAAAAAATGCGTTTGAGTTGTTTTATAAAACGGATAGTTCTGGCAGTGAATTCTGATGAGCTGCACTCTAAACCACACATGATTTATCAAATTTAATAAAAGAGCCACAGTGGCTTCAACTTCCATTTTCTGTTTTGCGGCAATTTCCCCACAACACAAGGGATGGAAACACTGCTTTATTTGCAATATAACTGAACCCTACATGCCAGGTTTTGAACATGAACATGTGGTGGTGTGGAATGGATGTGTTTTGGGTACATTTTCAGCCAAAAAAACCTTAAATTATGGTCTGACTGTCATGCTAAGCTATCGTCTGGCTTGAGAAGATAGAGCCATATGGATAACTTCCATTTTCTATCACTATTGAAGCCACACGTGAATGATTACACTTGTTAAATGCACATGCATATACACACACACACACAAAACAAAACGAGGCAACACATTGTGGTGTGCTTTGGAACTTTGGGGTAAGACAGTGAGTCACTTAAGTCTATAAATATGGGTGAGATTTTTCAGAAATTATCACCTACGGTTACACCTCTCATGTGATTTTACCAAACCACTTTTGCATTCCCACAGGCATTCCCTCTAAATCATGTTCCTCCATGATCAACTAAATGAAATTTTCTTCCATTGAGGACAGAGACAAAAATGGAGGAAGGTATTGGTCCAGAAACACATTCATTAGCTGTGAAACTAGCTTTGGATCATCTTCAACTTAAAGATGCCAAAGGAAAACATTTAAGGTTGCATACTCGCCGCCGGTGTTAACATATGCTCAATATGCAAACACACACGGATGCATGCAATCAACTCTTCAAAAAAAAGATTGCTCTGGAAGATATTATCTCTGGCATGCACCAAAGCTTCATATCATTGAGATTAATTACACACTTAACACACAGATGAAGACTTTAGCAGTGTGTAGTTGTGTTTTAAAAATTGATAATTAACAACAATTATTACACGGCTCTCTGGAATACTCAATTCTGATTGGTCAATGGCGCCATCTAGAGGTCTGATATCTCTGAGTAACAACCGCACCTCCACATATATGAGCGCATTTGTCATCTTTTCTGTTTCTCGGATCACTGTGCAATCTCTGCAAGTAAGCTTATAAAACGATTTCTACCCAAACAAATGTTTTATGTCCATTTATTTATTTATTGGCAACTTATGGCAAGTACTTTTGTAATAAGCTTGAAATGAGCAGTCAAACAGTCATTATTTACAGAATAAACACCAAAAGAACTCTGAACCAAACCAGTGGAGGAATTTAGCTGTTAGCGTTTCTTCTCATATAATTACATAATTTCAATGCAAATCAATGTTTCGGGTCCATTTATTTATTTGGCAAGTAGTCTTGTAATAAGCTCGATAATGAGGTGGATCCGTAGGTGGATTTCACCTGTTCAGTGATTTCTTTCTTTTCTTCATGTCAAAACACGCCAAAGAAAACACTATAATTACTTGCATTTGGTGTTTGACGAGTGTTATTTGTGGTTCCCGGTTGTAAATCTTGTCTTGTTTATGGAAATGAATCAACAGTGCACTCTAAACAGTTTTAGGACATCTAGATTTATTTTCACTGTATCCTGAAGTACTGTATTACCAAGTTATGGTAAATTAATTAAAGGCATAGTTCACCCAAAAAGGAAAATTCTCTCATAATTTACTCACGCTTATGACATCACAGATGTGTATGACTTTTGTGCATCTGCTGAACTCAAATGAAGACTTTTAGAAGAATTTCTCAGCTCTTTTGAAGACTCCAGTGGTTAAATCAATATCTTCAGAAGAGATATGATAGGTGTGGGTGAGAAACAGATCAACACTATCGCCCCCTACTGGGCAGGGAGAAGAATTTCAAGCAAACAAAAAGGAATTATAATTCCTTTTTGTTTGCTTGAAATTCTTCTCCCTGCCCAGTAGGGGGCGATAGTGTTGATCTATTTCTCACCCACACCTATCACGTCACTTCTGAAAATATGGATTAAAACAATGGTGTCATATG
Organism: Xyrauchen texanus; assembly: GCF_025860055.1. Taxonomy (NCBI): domain Eukaryota; kingdom Metazoa; phylum Chordata; class Actinopteri; order Cypriniformes; family Catostomidae; genus Xyrauchen; species Xyrauchen texanus. Next base: position 6,144,286 of record NC_068276.1, read on the forward strand.
GATTATTTTATGATGCCTTTATGTGCTTTCTGGGATGTACACATTTTGGCACCCTTTCACTTGCATTGTATAGACCTACAGAGCTGAGATATTCTTCTAAAAATCATAATTTGTGTTCTGCACTTGACAAAGTCATTCACATCTGGTATGGCATGTGGGTGAGTAAATGATGAGAGAATTTTCAATTTTGGGTGAACTATCCTTTAAATGTCACAAAACCATAAAACTTACCAATCTATGAGAATTGTGCCAGTACCTTGCAGACATGACTATGTTTTCAGGTGCACTGAAGCACCTCCAACTTCCGAAGAGTTCACTGGTTCATAACATCCCGGAGCTCATTAGCGTGCTGTGCATAATGGAGGGGCTTGAGCACGGGATTAGGCTTGAGTTCTGAGATCATCCCCCCACCCAGCCCCCACTCTGGGACTATGCAACTTAAGCAAGAAATAAAAAGTCTGTTTTTAACACTAATTGGTTTAGGCATTATACAACACAATGGTGGAGATGGGGAGGTGGAGGGATGCTGAAAAAATCATCACCGGTTTGGGGGGGAAGTATTCTTGAGATATGATTGGCAGGCTTGGATGAACAAGGTCCTTCAAAACTAGGTTTGGATCCAGTCAATCAGACTGTCGATGACATTTTTGTGTACAATATGCATCAGATGGTCAGGCGAACTGACTACAGGCAGTCCATGGGCTGAGATTTCACACATACTAACACAAGCAGATGCCAGAGGATAAGAATTGATGTAAAATACAACTGTTTCCATTCTGTTTTGTGCCTTGTTGGAAAAAAAAGACGATATTTTTTTCAGAACTATTACGCAGCTCAGAATGACATTAAAGTGCAAAGTTTGTCAAAAGCAGCACACTGTTATTTGAACATCATTAAATGTGTGTTATCTGCACAGATGTGTTTGCATCTAGGACAGTGTCCATATCACGATAACAATCAGGGTGTGTGTTGGTTTCCTCTAATACTGTGCTGTGTGGAGCGACAGAAGCTTTCAATAGGACGAGTCTCATTCACACACACACACACACAGTAACACACTCCTGTAACACAAATGTTATCTGATGAGAGTGTCAATGTAATGGTGCCACTGCACTGAATTACCTGAATACCTCTCTCTCTCTCTCTCTCTCTCTCTCTCTCTCTCTCTCTCTCTCTCTCTCTCAAGGCAAGCATCAACATTACTTATGTGTTTGGGGGTTGTGGCAATGTGTTTTGCTGTCCCTTTCGGCATATCGCAGCACCATTTTGCTGCCCCCTTCAGCTTATCACAGCCCACTTTGGCATATCAAGTCCCTGTTTGGCGACCATTCCACCAGAAAAGTCCCAGTTCTTCTGATGGCCAGTCCGCCTCTGACTGTGGCAACATTTTTGCCAAAATTAGATGTATCACTGCAGTTTCTTGGTGAAATGTCCACCGTGTGGTGCTAAAAATTTGTTACACGTTCTCTCAAACCGATGAGGATTTTAGGATTTTAGTCATGCACTATAGTAACAGGTGCTTTGATATCACAAGGGCAAACATTAAGTGTTTGTGGACTGATAATATGCCATTTTACTTGTGATTTGTTGTAGCGCCTCTAGTGGTCATTTCACCAGGAAACTCCCGCGATATGTACAACAAGCCACGTAAAAATTGTTTCCCAAAAATGTAGATATAGTAACATGATTCAGTAAGACTGGGTTGAAAGTATTAATCACACACATACACACATTTGACCTGTTTCCTTGTAAAAGTTTAAAACAAGTGTGCCGCACAAGCCCTCAAAAGTGAAGCCAAAACGTCTCGATCGCCCCCCATTGACTGGTCCTAGTATAGGTCATAAACCCCGCCTCCCCATGTTATTCAACAGGACGTGAGACCAACTAAACAATTAAATTACACTTCACATATCTTTTTTCCAAAAATAGTTTCTGTCACGTTGATGTAATTTCAAGTGTTTGTTTTCAAAATAAGTTCATTTTTAGTTAGTTATTTGATGCTATAAAAACGGTGCTATGACATCATGATTGACAGCTGTGATTGACAGGTTCTCTGAGCGAAGTAGTCACTGAAGCACCAACAGACTTTTTTTCGGGATCTTCGGAGGACTGAGGAGATTGGAGCTTTAAATTTAAAATCTAAATTTCTATAATTAATTATTTCACACCGTCAAAAGTCAAAAGTGCAGGGGCGTGTCCTTGCGATTGATTCGGCGAGTGAGGGCGGGGCCTTGATTTCGCAGCTTTACTTCCTGCTCACTACTGCGCAGATCTGGTCCCGAAATCGTAACTGCGCAGACTCAAGTCCCAAGATGTCAGCGCCATATCGGGACATTGGCGGCTTCAGTTCTCACCAAAGGAGAAGAGCGAAGGGGCGTCGTCCATCTTTTTTTACAGTCTATGGTTTAAAAGCACAGCTGTGTCTCAAAGGAACATCAAAATATATGCTTAAAAAGGATACAAGAAATCATAAATATGCAATATACACACACACTGCTGCCCCTGCTAGCTGCAGATCATGGCTTATTATGAGAGTATCATAGATCTATTCCAAAACCAATTGAGCTGCCTTGCTGTCTACTGCCTACATAGGCTGCTACATTTCAAGGCAGCGCCCTAACTAAAGTGAATGGACTGTTATGAAAGACTCAACACATACAGCAACTCTGTGCACTGCTACACAAACAGTGCTGCTCATGTGATGTGCACTAGAGAATTCATTCACTATTAATTTAAACCATGTGATGTTAGCATGTTGCTAAGCTATCGCTGCAATACTCTAAAGAGCTTAAAAATGCACAGCAAACACTAACACTGGAAAAAATAATTCTTATATATAAGTTGTAAGACTGTCAATTTAACATGATAATTCAGCACAATTATCCCTGTTCTGACAAACTTTTCCCACTAATTATTTTCACATTCTAATGAGCTTGTGATTCGCTGCAAATGTTTGCCAGAAGTTTGCCGCTCTTAACCGGTAGTGTTGAACGTACAGCAAAACTTTAAAACTGTTAATCATGCCATCTGATCATTTGCTTGAACTGCGTACTTCCGAGTCTAAAGTCCAACACTCTATGAAGTGAGCTACCGCACAAGCGAAGCACAGTGGAATAAGTGTGTAAATGTAGGTGGGTTTGTAATACAAGTGTTTAAATGTGCCATTTTTCAAATGATGTGCTATAGTTTGCAAACAGGAGTTATAATATCTTTCATTAAATGAAGTCTCACATTGGGTTTTTACTAAGGCTCAACTATTGCTCAAATAGTGTGAACTATCAAACCTGTTCATAAATGTGAAGTTACACAATGGAGTCACATCTGTTGATCAGGGCACACATGATACATACACCCACTGACACTCTTCATTCGGTTTGTCTTGCTGTTCTCTCACACTGAGGGGACAATATGGTCCTCAACGTGGGGTGGCTGATTGGCCGCTGAGTCCCTCAATCACTGCCAGCATCCAATCGTTCACTCTCTGATCATGTGACACAGACCCCAGCGGTCCGAGCTGTCATTCATTCTTCAAAATGTCTTTCCATCTGTTTGTCCTTCTCTCTCTCCATCCTTTTCTCTGATCTCTCTCGTCTCGGAGGCGGTTGGTGCTGGATTCCCAGAGCTCATAGCTGTTTTTCAGAGTGTGTGTGTGTTTGTGTGAAACATATGACTGCAGGCTTGAGAGTTTATTGCTCAATATGTCCGTCAGGAGAAGGTGTTATTACTTTCGCCCCCAGAGGACGAATCGCGGACTGAGAAATAGCGAGAGAAAATGGAAAAGACAGCGAGAGAAATGGAGAGACAGCAAGGCTTCGCTTACTGTTGTGTGTCACACATGAGCATATTATTTGCGGGGGCAATGGTGGCGGCAATGGAGACAATAATATTTCAGCAATTAAAGACATGATGAAATCAATATTGTAGTTTTGTGTCTTTTAGTCCATATCTCTTAGCTTTGAGGTCACCTATATGCTATAATGTACTTTTAAAATGGGTCAAAATTAGCATTTATAAGATTAGACAAAAATATTTGACATAATTTTGCACTATACATATTTTTATCCAATTAAATGGTCTACAGAATGAGAACGTCCCTCCCCCTAATACCACCTGCAACCGCCTGGAATATATCAGCTCATGGGTCATGACTGTGATAAAAAATATAGGCAAATGGCTTAAAAGAAGTTGTTAAACCCTTAAATGCTAAGGTGTTTCGCCAAACATTATTTCAAAACTCTTAGGGCAAGTATATCTACCGCAAAAGAATATACAAAATGTCCAGATTTTCAAATTTCCCAAAAAGTTTCAAGACAAATACAATACTGTTGTGCATGAAACTCCCATGAGATCAGCAGTTACAGAAATACTGTAAGCCCATCTGGCACCAACAATCATGCCACTCTCTAAATCACTGAGATCAACCGCCCGCCCGCCCGCCCATTCTGATGGTTGATGTGAACATTAACTGAAGCTCCTGACCGGTATCTGCATGATTTTATGTACTGCACTGCTGCCACACGATTGGCTGATTAGATAATCGCATTGATGTTTGTTGGTGCCAGACGGGCTGGTTTGAGTATTTCTTTAACTGCTGATCTCTTGGGATTTTCACTCTCGTTTTTGGTGCCAAAAACAAAAACATCCATTGAGCGGCAGTTCTGTGGACAAAAATGCCTTGATGATGAGAGAGGTCAACAGAGAATGGCCGGACTGGCTCAAACTGTCAAAGTCTACAGTAACTCAGATAACCACTCTGTACAATTGTGGTGATCATCTCAGAATGCTATTCTGAAATACGTATTAGCACTGTTTTGGCGGCACGAGGTGGACCTACACACTATTAGACAAGTGGCTTTAATGTTGTGGCTGATTGGTGTATATATAGCACTTTTGCCTTTTTTTGTTGTTGCAATATTCAGAGGAGAAAGGTTGAGGAATAGCCTACTAAAGATGTATGGGCATAACTCCAAAAAAATGGATGAGGTACAATGGATGGAATGAAGTCTCAGGTAACTAGAGACCCGAGGTATGCATTAAAGAGTTAATATATACCCCCCCAAGCTTCCTGTGTGTAGGTAATACATCAACACAGGAAAGAAAACTGTACTTGCCAAGCCATTTAATGGGGTCTTTAAGGGTATATTCAGCAATAATGATGGGATGACTGTAATTATCCAGCTTATTATGGCTACTTACCAAATAAATAATGAAATGGACATGAAATATTGATCCGAGTTGAAATTCCAATTCCAAATTCTAGAAACAGCTGAATTCCACCACAGTTATTACTCCTAATTATCCTGCTTATTACAAGACAATTTACCAAATAAATAAATACATTTAAAATGTAGCTTGGAGCTTAAACTATTTTGGAAATAAAGTGATACGAAAAGTAGGAAAAATTACTCGCAATAAATACCCAGATGACTGGTTTGATATTACTTTATCCCGGATGTGAGGTCATTATTCAGAAATACGTAACCACCACATGCCGTGATTGACCAATCAGAATAGAGTATTCCAAAGAGCCTTGTATCTACTCTACTTTGATCAAACGGTTGGAAAAAAATAGGAACTGACCACCGCACACATCAAGAGACTGAACGAACTGAATCCAAAAACAACAAAATCAATATTGCTTCTGCGCCCAGTACTCAAACACACACACACACACACACACACACACACAACAGCCACCCAGAAAAGACCAATTAGACACAGCCCGGATATTTTCATAGGGTGTAATTATGGAACGAGACTTGGCCTAGTTTAGATAGATAAAAGGAGCAGACGGTTTGGACAACCAAGACAATTGTGAACACACACATAATCACACCTATTTATTATAGATGCAATTGAAACAAATTAACTATAACTAATGCTATTAAAGCAGAAGGGTGTGTACAGTCGTCTCTCTCTCTCACACACACACACACACACACACACACACACACACACACACACACACACACACACACACACACACACACACCTTTTACACCATATTAGAATGATGAGACACAGATATGCTCTACTCTCTGAATCAGGAAGTGAGATTATGAAGTGAGTTTTTTTTTACAATGCTGCCGTGAGGTTCTCAACCATTGTGATTCCACTGGACTGGAAAATTTCCAGGGGACAACGACTCACCATGGAGAAAAGTACAGTCATTAATCACAGTGACAGAAAGAGAGAGAGAGGCAGGGAGTGAAATTCATAATGAAGGACAGCATTGTCTACTGTTCTGCTCATTTTAATGTGCCAAAGAGATGTTTTTTTGATTACAAATGTATTACAACAATTAACATCAAGCATATTTAAACTGGTGTGTGTGATGTTTTGGATGTTAAAATGCTTCTCCAATCCTGGTTTAATATACAGAGATAAATAAGTTTACAATTCCTTAAGAAAACAGCAGTGCTTGCCAGGCAGCCAGGGCCATTTCTGAGCATATGGGGGCCCAAAGCAAAATCTTCCTTTGCAGCAAAAACTCAACTTACACTGGCAGCCAAAATTTTGGAATATTGTACAGATTTTGCCCTTATGGAAAGATATTGGTACTTTTATTCACTAAATTGGCATTCAACTGATCACAATGTATAGTCGGGACATTAATACCATGAAAAATTACTATTACAATTTGAAAAAACTTCTCACACATCTTACAGTCTATTTGATCCCACAAGAGCTCAATGGAGTTAAGATCCATAACACTCTTTTCCAATTATCAGTTGTCCAATGTCTCGGTTTCTTTGCCCACTCTAACCTTTTCTTTTTGTTTTTCTGTGTAATTCTTCCCATAAGGCCTGCACCCCTGAGTCTTCTCTTTACTGTTGTACATGAAACTGGTGTTTAGCAGGTAGAATTCAATGAAGCTGTCAGCTGAGGACATGTGAGGCGTCTATTTCTCAAACTAGAGACTCTGATGTTCTTATCCTCTTGTTTAGTTGTACATCTGGCCTACCACATCTCTTTCTGTCCTTGTTAGAGTCAGTTGTACTTTGTCTTTGAAGACTGTAGTGTACAACTTTGTATTAAATCTTCAGTTTTTTGGCCATTTCAAGCATTGTATAACCTTCATTCCTCAAAACAATGATTGACTGATGAGTTTCTAGAGAAAGTTGTTTCTTTTTTGCCATTTTTGACCTAATATTGACCTTAAGACATGCCAGTCTATTTCATACTGTGGCTCAAAAACAAACACAAAGACAATGTTAAGCTTCATTTAATGAATCAAATAGCTTTCAGCTGTGTTTGTTATCACGGCAAGTGATTTTCTAGTACCAAATTAGCAATTTAGCATGATTACAGAAGGATAAGGTGTTGGCTGCTGGAAATGGGGCCTGTCTAGATTTGATAATGAAAATTACTTTTTAAAATAGTAATGGTGCTGTTTTAACATCAGTGATGTCCTGACTGTACTTTGTGATCAGCTGATTGCCACTTTGGTGAATTAAATAACCAATTTCCTTCCGAAACATAAAAATCTTTACATTATTCCAAACTTTTGGCCGCCAGTATATGTGACAGGCTCTCACATTAGCCATTTTGGATGTAATGATTAGAAAGATAAGTCCTGGCATTAACCACCACTTGATATCAGAGTTATTTCCCCATTTTCGATATGTTCTCTTACATTTTTACCACTTTGTCATTGTTAAGATTACCTAATTTCCTTCACAAAAATAAATGAGGAACTCCTGCAGATCGCAGATATTCAGAACTTACTGGTGGTTGTAGCAACTCGTACCTCCTCTGAACTGTATTAAACACATTTTCTGTCAATCAGTGTTCTGGCTGATTGAATGATTGTGTGTGGATATGTTTGCTTTATTTTAGTTGCATGGGCAATGGGAAATCTTAATTTAATCATTTTAAAAACCTGCCAAAATCATACCAAAGCAGCCCAAATTTTGACCACCCGACCAAGCACATTTTTCCCCACGCAAATCTATTGAAAGTAGCCCAATTGGGTGGAAACCCAGGCAGAAACCTGCCCAATCTGGCAACACTGGTTACATACTCCCTTCCCTCTCCAGCCAAAAGGGGGCTCCTATAAATGTCTAATTAAGCCATAACGATTGCCTGAGTCTTGTTTGCAGCTTTTAGTATATAAAACCCCCTCATGACTCGGGGACACTATGTGGCCACATATACCGCTTATAATTAGAAAAGCCCCTGAAGGCAGCCAAATAATAGAGTTAAAGTTTCAGGACAGCTTAGCTAACATACTGTGCTACTATTTAAGGTTATTGTGAGGGGTGGGTAAAAATATAGATTTTCCGATTCATCGCAATCTTCATTTGATCGATCTTTTACTCTTTATGAAAGAAAATCGCTTGCATTCGCAACCAAATTATGTGACCAAAATTGTAAATTCTTGGTAACTGGCTGGTGAATAGTGGTTCCGTTCGCTGCGTGTTGCGAGTAAAAGTTGTTTTGTGTAATGTTTGTCCAAATACAAGATCCACGAGTTTTTGTTTATCAAAAACTACAAAAAATAAAAATGTCACTCTAATCACGCATAGCACAGATGAGATAATGGCTGAGTTCGGAATGGCATACTACTACTAATACTTCTGCCATATCTGTGTACTATCTGAGTAGTATGGTAGTATACCACTCCGAACTCGGCCAAAGCCATTCAAGTCTTTCTCGTTAACAAGTGCTCATTTACAGATGCTCTTTACAGAAATGCCGGTTTTCTTAAAGAGACAGTTCAGGTTTTTAGCACGCATTCAACAAATCAGTGTAAACACCTGTAAATAGTACAAATTATGCAATTAAAAAAGTAGCAAAATATAAGATATGCAATTTAATATCATATTGGCAGAATACATGGATTTGTTCATTTTTAAAAAGCTACAATGTGATCAAAAGGATGAAAAACTAATCAAATATAATAAATACAATTCTGTTAGGGGCTGAGGTGAGTGGGTCAGAGCAGGCATCATTTTTGGAGCAGCCATCATTTAGTCTGGCTTTTATGTGGCATTGCGTCTACACAGAATTCCGAGCACGCATAGAAACTCGGCCGTGTAAAGATATCTTAACTGTCTTATTGTCTTATCAGTCATACTCTATTACACATTCACTATATTAGTCACGATTTATTTTAATTTTTTTGCTTCACGATAGGTACAGTCTGTGCAGACAATTTCTGATGTCGAAAAGTTTAAAGTTGAGTTTTAAAGGTTAAACGGTTATAAGTTTGATGGTTATACGGGCCTGACAGTCAGACAGACATTATTAAGTGGTTGCTTAAGTCATCTAAAGTGGTTTCTAGGTTCTTCTGGCTGGTTGCTAGGCAGATCTGATCCTCCGTATAACAAATAGAAGGCGAGACCGATCACAATTCATAATGCAAATCGATGTAAGAAAGAATTTCAAATGGAATTTAGAATGCACACATTAAGATGACATTTTTGCTGTCGGTTTGATTTTGAATGGCAAACGTTCCATAAATGTAAATCAATGGGAGATTTTCAATATTTCATCTTCGGTTTCTTCAATATAAAGTTTACACAATTAAAGGTAGACAGCACACCTAAGATTAAAGCTATCCACAAAATACATGTATGGTTTTATGAACAAGAATGCAGTGTCATCATGGAATCATGGCAACTAGAAGTTGGTCATCTTCCAGATAGCAAGGAGAGGACAACACAAGGTACGATAGGTTTGGCTAGGAAAGGTCAATAGATAATTGGACAAGAGAAGAGGGCCGCACTTCAAAGGTTATATCACCTGCACACACAAAGAAAAAAAGTGCTATCTCTCTTATTGCCTTTATTCGTTCATATTCCATCCTCTTGCTTTGATGGTGTGTAGGGAATGTGGTCCTATGCTGGAATAAAGTCTCTTCTATTCAAATTCAAAACGATTCACGGCTGAATGTGCAGCCTTTTTATTGAGTAATATTTTCATCTTTGCAGAGATTGTAAATCGTACAGCTTCAGAGAGCGACATGAAACGGTGTATAAACCCCCGTCCCATTTGCGCTTACGCTCAGTCGATGCATAATAAGTGATACAGAGATGCTCATAAACTTCTAAACAACTTTGCTTTCAGTCGGATCTCTGGAGAGGCTCCAGTGTGTGTGTATATGCTAAAATGTGAAGAAGTGGCCAGGGCTGTTTTTCAAAAATTGATGACAGTCATGCATAAATTATGCAAACTTTGTCCTTGTGCCAAGTAACACTTTTACAGAATAATGATCCAACTGATGTTGGGCAACGAGGAGAGTCGTAACCGTTGGAGAGGTATGCCAGCATCCTTTGCTTTCCCTGTGAGCACCTTGAGCTGCAACCACAATTTTAGATTTTGATTTTAGATGCTGACCTCACAGTGATATCTGAAAGAGTAGGTTGTCTTTTCTTTAACTAAAATCGGTCTGCGTGTACTGAAATGCGAAACACTGCCCCAGTGGCCAATGCAGTAAGTGTTGTTGGATGTATGGCCACATGTGAGCACCATTTTGTGGGTGTAAAATCCAATGAAGGGGAATGCGTATTTAAGATAGGCCGATAATCGGTTTGACCGATAATTTTAACCGATATTTACACTTTTCCACTTAACCAGTGAAGGGGAATGCGTATTTAAGATAGGCCGATAATCGGTTTGACCGATAATTTTAACCGATATTTACACTTTTCCACTTAACCGGTTATCGGTTCTTTAGTATCAGGTTTACCAATTAAGCTGGACACAAGTAATACATTATTAAGTTGTTAATGTGCCTGTGGCAGGGCGGAGGGCGGGGCCGGGTCGTGATCCTACACACCCGGTCCCGTATTAGGCTAATCAAGCCTCCGAGAGGGATAAAGGTCGACTGCAGAGGATCGTGCGGAAGAGAGAGATCGTTTATGGACATGTCCGTCGTGTGTGTGTTTGTCTTCTGTTTAAGTTTTATATTAAACTATTATTCATATCGTCAAGCCGGTTCTCGCCTCCTCCACCCTCTATAGGACGACAGCCACGCCTCTCCGGGCGGATCAGAGGCAGACCTCCAACCCCTGGCGGACGGAACGCCCCGCCGCGTTCTTGGGGAACAGAAGGGGTCTCCCCCACCCCTGGCAGCAGTTCTCCCGCTCCAGGCGGTAGGCAGCGAGCCCCTCCCCGCTCGGCAGGGTTTGAGACATTTCATCGGCTGGTAGGGGACTCCTCCCCCTACCGCCTGGAGCAGCCCTGACCGCTCCAGGCGGTAGGTCAGGAGCCCCTTCTCCCCTTGCGGTCGGCGGCCATCATCCGCTTCCAGGCGGCTGGACACCTCAACCCCCAGCAGATGGCCGCGGCTGCTCCGTTGGGGTGGACGGTAGTGGCAAGAACTCTACTACGGCGTATCCCTCCTTCTTCCCGGATTTTGGCACCAGTGTAAAGGGATCAATGGAAAGGAGGAGGCGAGAACTGGCTTTTCAACATAAATAATGGTTTAATAATAAACTAAAACAGAAGACAAACACACACATGAAGGACATGTCCGTAAACAATCTCTCTCTCCAACACGATCCTCTGCAGTCGACCTTTATCCCTCTCAGAGGCTTGATTAGCCTAATATGGGACCGGGAGTGTAGGATCACGAAACTGCCCCACCCTCCGCCCTGCCACAGTGCCTAAAAGCAGAAATAAAACAAGAATAAAAAAAATCAGTTATGCATTATGTTATCAGACACTTAAACACAAAGTATCGTATCGGTTAATAAAAAACAAATATTGGTAAATTTTGAATGCAAATGTTATAAATGGTACCACTAACCTAACCCCCAAACCTAAACCTAACCATAAGTGGAGTAATATGTAATGTTGGAGGGAAATATGCAACCTCCGAACTGTGCTCGTCACCGTTTATGCTAACATGATTACTTTGTGGTTTCAACATGGGATCCGAACCTGGGTCTCCCAAGCTGCTGATGCAATGCACTTTTTTAGGTCACGGCACATGGCAAGGTAAACGCAATGGAGCTGATGCAAAAACATCTGATATGAAATGTCGCTTGTTGGTGAGCTGGAATACTGTGGCGATCCTAGGGTGCAGGAACTCTCGGGAACAACACTTTACTCGCCATTTAGTCGTCCTATTCTCCAATTTACTTTCTATTGAAGTAAATTGAAGAATGTACATGTTGCTTTATAATAAAAATAAAGCATATGTAGTGACCACAAGCTGTCAAGATTAATAAAGAACAAATCATTAGTTTGATTCCCATGAAACCTGTCAAGAAAATGTCCTGATCATATTTAACAAAAAAGTAAATATGAAATTAAGCATCAAGAAAATTAAGCCTACGTAAAGGTTCATAAAGGTTTTTTGCATTGTAAACACAACTCAAACTGCTTTGGCACACCATGAGGGTGAGTTTATGCAACAGAAATTTCATTTTTGGGTGAGCTATTCTTTAAGAGCTCTTTGAAACCACATGGGGAACAATATTCTCTACTTTCCTGAAACGGTTGAGTAAAATAAACCCAATTAAAACGTACCCTGAGAGCCGTTCTCAAACAGCACTATGTGTTCTGTTGAAAAGTCATGCTCCCATCCTACAGCCTAATCAAGTCCATTCTAGCCTCGTTTACACTGATGTTGACAGCTCATTAAACCCACGTCCTGGGCATGCTACTTTGCACTGGAGTTACAGAGTTAAGTGTGTGAGGGTTGTTGGGGGGGGCAGTAATATTATTTTACAGGACATGTTAACAATCAGACGGCACCATGTTACTATACTGGTGATATACATTAAGCACCATGCTAAATGGTGCAACACTATAAAAAGCTTTTCGTGTTTGACCTCTATGATGACATTTAAAACTAAATAATACACGTTTCTGAGACGAACGGGTCAGTGATCTTTATGACAATAACTTTTACGAGCTGAGGTTACTTGGCAAATAACCATATTTCAGATTCAAAATATTTGCATTAAATATGACATTTTGAAAGATGTGTTAAAGCAATTTTGTACGTTTTACGCTATCACAGTTTAATGTTCAGAGACAACTATAAGCAAGCTATTTGTCGGCTAATTTCCTGAAAACACTATGGTTGTGAGACACTTTCTGAACATTGCTATGTATGTTTGAGAAGTCTAAGGTTACCAACTGACTCATATGTGCCAGGATGTCCCATAATTTTGCCAAAATTAAGACGTCCTATATAGAAGGCCTGATGTGACTGTTTAAGCGGCAAAACACTCGAGAGGGTGCAAATAATGCAGTTTGTTGAGCAGAGGTGTGCTATTACTTTTCTTAGTGATCAGATTTAAGATTCTTCTACTTCCCCCTTCAACTTTTTAGATAAGAACTGGTAAGAGAAACTGCACACCTGAGACATTTCCCGCTCTTGCATTCGCACACACAAAAGGAACCCCAATAGTGACATCACCAATGTCAACCAATTTTCTACTGACTTTGGAAGCCAGGATCGGAGCTACACTTTTTTAGCTCCATTTTCCACAAACTTTGTCTTCAGGTTACTCTGGGCGCATGAGTCCCTAAAGCCAGGAGAGATGAGGTGGTCAGCAGAAAACAAGTTGAAACAGTGACAGGCATGCAACAGTTTCCTCGTGTAAATTATATTTCATGATGGTTACATTTAAGATAGATTTAAGTTATGCACTCTCGATAAACATCTTTTTATTTAAGTCCGTTATCCCAGGAAAAACTCAATGTAGTCATACAGAAATCACTTTGAGTTTTCGTTGCATCTGTACTTTGTGACTATACAGAAAATGAAGTGCGTCTCCCGATGAAGTCACACAGCAGCACTGCTCACCCCTCGCACACAAATACTATGTGAAACAGGCAATAATCAGTTAGGATACTTTGTTGGTTTTCTGTTATCTCTTCTAAGGGAATTGGGATAATCCTCTAAGTAGCTGGTTAGCAGCTACAAGTTTGTTTACTCATGGCGGTTGCCGACTCCTTGCGTTTTTCATTGCTCTGTGCATCATGTGTTTGACCAAATACAGGCTGTAGCACCTCCCACAGGTCCTCTTCTGTCCCTCTAAGCTACTAAGAGGAGGTATAGTTTCTCATGTGTGAAAACAATGAAAAGTAATAGTAATAAAACAGGCTTTAGTTCCTGCGGTGGGAAAGGGTCTGTTGAGACTTGTAGGGTTGGTCCTTCTGACTTTGTCCAGTAAGAAACCACCTAACAACCACTAGCAACCATGTAGCAACGTGCTAAAAGCAGACATAACACCTTAGCAATAGAGTGCAACCGTGTCTGCCCACTTTTTCAGCTGTCTGGGATCTGGAAGTATTTTTTCCATTCCATAGGGATAAAAAATAAATAAAAAAAGCCCTTTAAAAGCATTCTGAGCCATGAATCAAACCAATCAGCTCCGAGGTGAGTCACACCATTACAAACTTTAATTGAAGCAAAAAAAGGATCTGACAACAGGTCAAGGTGCAAGACTTAAATGAGAGAATGAACTACAATCCCATGAAGCATTGCAAATGGGATGGATGGATGGATGGATGGATGGATGGATGGATGGATGGATGGATGGATAATGATGGTTCATCTTTTTGTGTCATTATTCAAAACTGTTTGCATCTATTGACCAACGTAAGTTAATTCATGTTGCCTTCTTCCCCGACTGCGATATGTTAATATTGCTTTTGTGTCTCTAAATAATGTGTCATTTCTCTGTAAAACAGTTTAACCATGAATGGCTTAAATACATTTGATCTGTGGGCACACATTGGCTGTGAAGGAAAACACTCATCTGTTAATTCATTCTCTTTAATGAATGCTATAGAATCAGGAGCGATTTCAGACTGTTCTGAAGGGAACTAACCAGTTGATTACAGTCACCTGGGATTGGTGAAGGACACGTGGAAGCCGCGAAAAGATAACACATTTGGCAGTGTTTGCCGCAAACAGTCCTGCATGAAAATGCGATTTAATTCTGAACGGGGTTGACTTGCGGAAGCATCTCTGTTTAATTTCAGATTTCACGATACGTCGGAATTTTTGGTAGAGAATTGCAATCGTATCGAATCGTCAGAGCGAGTCGTCACACCCCTACAAATGACATAACGGAATACAAAAATTTAAAACTATTGATTTAAAGTTGTTGATTATTAGTAAAGAAACATTTTAATTTTATTACAAGATATTCAGATTTGTACATAGGGAAACTCAATTCACAGTGTGCATGGGAGTGGGCGGTCGCTGCAGAGCTTGATAGGCGCACTTTCTTCGGAGAGATTCTCTGATTGGTATAGTGTTACTCTCTTAAGGATCATGGGTAGTGTAGTTCTTCACCGGAAATAAGCATGATTTAAAAAAATAAATTCAGTTGAAATAAACACTGAAATATGGCTTCAACAGAAGCACACACCATCAATTAACAACCTCAGCGCTCACGGCCGATCTGTCTTTAAAGGTTTATTAGTTATAGAGGTCGACCGATAGTGGATTTTGCGGATACCGATAATTAAGGTGGTGGGAAAAGCAAATAGATTCATAGAATTTATAGAATGTTAAAAATAAGTCTTTCCTTGCAATGATGGGCACAGACATTGAGGCTACAAGAGTCCAAAATTAATAAAATCCCAGATGCAGTTTATTGTGCAACCAAAATCCCAATAATAACCATAAAAAAGATTTGGTGCATAACGAGGGACTTATTTTGAAATGTGTCTTGGCTCTGTTACAATCCTCTATATTTAAGTATTTACCAAAGTAAGCTTTTTATAGCCTACATTCACTATATTAAAGCTATTGGCAACTGTATGCATAGATATTTGCCGATAAGCAATAGTCTCAAAAAGCAATTATCATCACTGATTCATCAGTAAAAGCGATATTTTTGCATATGGAATTTATTGTTCCAAAACCAGACTGTTGTGCTCCAACCACTCAAAACAGAAAATGTAAAAATCGAATTAACACGGTAGCTTCTGGGATTAAGGGTTGTTAAATGTGAGACTTTACAAAGAACCTCATGTTCAGCTGGTTAAACTCAATCACAGTTGCGGATGACTTATGCAGTGGAGTAATTTTTCCATGTAGCTTCACATGAATGAGATGGTTTGGTGGGTTTGGGGTTTAGCTCCCACGTGATGGGGACTAATTACTCACACACACCACCTGCCAAAGACACAGTCAGTCGCTTTGAGGTTGATTTGCCATGCAAATATAATTTCTTTATTAGGATGTGCACTGGGGACACATGAGCCAAACAACTCTTTGTGCCCAAAGGAGACTTATACTGCTCAGAGGTTGCGCTTTCATAGCTGAGGAGACTTCTTAGTTATGCTTTGGTAAATTTTGTCTGTCTTAATTGTTTCTTCTAAAATTCCTTAGGATAGTCACATTGTTGCTATTCAATCGTATAGAGTACAGTGAGAGTGCAGAGTTGATTGATTATGTGGTTCTTTATATGTATCCCATCTGTTTAATATGAAACAAACCTACCTTCCTACCCTAAACCTTAAACCTAAACAAAACCATTCAAGCAGCTCGGCTTTGTTTGATGGCATCCATCTTCCTCTTGATCACATTCCAGAGGTTTTCAATGGGGTTCAAGTCTGGAGATTGGGCTGGCCATGACATGGTCTTGATCCAGTGGTCCTCCATCCATACCTTGATTGAGCTGGCTGTGTGACATGGAGCATTGTCGTGCTGGAAAAAACAATCCTCATAGTTGGGGAACATTGTCAGAGCAGAAGGAAGGAAGTTTTCTCCCAGGATAACCTTGTACGTGGCTTGATTTATGCGTTCCTCACAAAAATTACGTTTCTTTATTTTATTGCATTTATTTAGTCATTTTCTGCAAATAAATGCTCTAAAAATGACAATATCTTTGGGGGGTAGTTGGGAGAAATGTTGCCAGTACTTTATAGACTAAAACAAAAATGTTTATTCAACTCAAATATATACCTGTAAATAGTAAATTCAGCTTAATTTTCTCTTAATTTTCAGTCCAGTCTCTTAATTTTTCCAGAGCTGTATATAAACACTATATACACCAATCAGCCACAACATTAAAACCATCTGCGTAATATTGTGTAGGTCCCCCTCATGTTGCCAAAACAGCGCCAACCCGCATCTCAGAATAACATTCTGAGATACTATTCTTCTCATCACAATTGTACAGAGCGGTTATCTGAGTATTCGTAGACTTTTTCGGTTCAAACCAGTCTGGTCATTTTCTGTTGACCTCTCTCATCAACAAGACATTTCCATCCACAGAACTGCCTCTCACTGGATGTTTTTTGTTTTTAGCACCATTCGGAGTAAATTCAAGAGACTTTTGTGCGTGAAAATCCCAGAAGATCAACAGTTACAGAAATACTCAAACCAGCCTGTTTGGCACCAACAATCATGCCATGGTCCAAATCACTGAGATCACATTTTTCCCCCATTCTGATGGTTGATGTGAACATTAACTAAAGCTCCTGTACAATTCCATTGTATCTGCATGATTTTATGCACTGCACTG
Organism: Xyrauchen texanus; assembly: GCF_025860055.1. Lineage (NCBI taxonomy): Eukaryota > Metazoa > Chordata > Actinopteri > Cypriniformes > Catostomidae > Xyrauchen > Xyrauchen texanus. The sequence goes on from NC_068276.1 coordinate 6,161,736, forward strand.
CTGCCACACGATTGGCTGATTAGATATATATCACATGGATGATTGTTGGTGACAGGGCATTTTAAACGAGTCCTATATTGACATAACCTGAATGTCTCCTCAGCAAGGAAGAAGCCACTGATCCAAAACCATTGGCCATAATGACCATCGTTATGTTTGTAGGTAAAAGCGTGAGGCTTGCAAGCCGAAGATCACCATCCCAACCGTGAAGTATGGGTGTGGCACCATCATGTTTTGGGGGTGCTTTGCTGCAGGAGGGACTGGTGCACTTAACAAAGTAGATGGCATCATGAGGAAGGAAAATGATGTGGATATATTGAAGCAACATCTCAAGACATCAGCTAGGAAGTTAAAGCTCTGTCGCAAATGGGTCTTCCAACTGGACAATGACCCCAAGCATACCTCCAAAGTTGTGTTAAAATGGCTTAAGGACAACAAAATCAAGGCATCACAAAGCCCTGACCTCAATCCAATAGAAAATGTGTGGGCAGAACTGAAAAAGCATGTGCGAGCAAGGAGGCTAACAAACCTGACACGGAGGAATGGGCCAAAATTCCAGCAACATATTGTAAGCAGCATGTGGAAGGCTACCCAAAATGTTTTTCCCAAGTTAAACAATTTAAAGGGAATGCTACCAAATACTAACAAAGAGTGTGTGTGTGTGTGTGTGTGTGTAAGGCGAACGAGTGGCTGTTAATCTCGTTAAGGTGATCTGATCCTTGTTTAAAAGATCTAGGCTAATTGAGTTGAAACAAAACTCATCGTCAAAGAAACTCCATGGAGACCTGTTTGAGGTGGTACAAGATCTAAGAAACGACGGCTCCACTTTCATGACAAGAGTGTGTGTTGCGTGGTCTCCGTTGTAAGCAGATGGCGAAGCTCAATTAGAGTCTCTCAATCAATCACTCACACCACAAACATCAACAAAACAACTCTATCTTGAGTTTCTTTCTCTGTCTCTCTCTCAGGCAGGTGTAAATGAGTTGTGTGTGCGTGCATGCGTGTGTGTGTGTGAGTGTGCTCTGCAGGTGTAAAGCATCAGAATCTTGCAGAAGATTGTTGACATTAATTAACCATTAAGAAATGATTAAACATCACAGGTAGAGAGTCTCTCACGCTGTCCATATCCACATCTGTTTCTCTCTTTCTCTCTCCCTTTTAGATTAAGATTCAAGGCTTTACCCTACAATTGGTCACATAACAAATACATACACATCAACACACAAAACAAAAAGACAAATAAGATAAGCTAAAATAATGACTTGAAATGGTTTTTGTTGTGAAATGTGACTCTCGTGCTCATGTGAATGAATGGATGGTTCTAACTCTGCTCTCATTGGAACCTGATATCTGTGTTGGTGCTCAGTAACAAAGAGCTGAAACTGATCTGATCCACACACACACAAACATACACACGCATGGGATGAACATGATCTGTGAGTGTGACAGATGTTTCAAACAGTTAAATAAGGATACAGGCAAAACAGCTGCTGACAGACATACAAGACCGTCTGTCCTCCACACACAAAAAAACCTTAGAAAGGTGTCATTATTTTATTTGAACAGAGATAGGTAGGTCTGTTAATAAAATGTGTTTCTGACTTAAGCCCCTCTTGATGCATTATTGATAGTGTAATGGCGTTTGGACTCTAAAAAAACGTCATTTTAACATTATTGTTTTTACGTGGATAGAAATAGGTGCATTTCTAGTTTCAACATTATTTGTACTTTAGACCGGACAAGAAAAACTAGATTCATACCATGTGACCAACCTTTGGTTTTCGACCATTGAAAATGGGTAAAATGTCATTTAATGTTCACATTGAGCCACAATGAAAAGCCCCATATATCTTTTATTTATCAATGTAGGGCCTTAAATATGAAATTGCCAAGAGGAACGTTTGTTCCGAACCAGAATATAAAAGGATATCAATCTAACTTTAATTCTTCTAGAGTAAAAGTGTTTCCCCCCATTTTTGGACTAATAGCATTGGTGTATAATGCAACAATGGGCGGTGAAGTCAACTGATTTTAGTAACAGACCTACCCATCTCTTTATAAAAATTAAATAATGACACCTTTGTAAAGTGTTTTGCTCTGAAATCATTGGCAAAAATAGCAATCTTGACCCCCCGTAAACAAAACATTAGATAACTCGGCAAATATTGATCCAAAGCATCCTTTCTTCAGAAAAAGTGCGTGCAAAGGCCAGTTGCATTCTCACTGTTGCTTCCGGGGCTTAATCGTGCCTCCGTGGGGCTAATTTGGGGCCAACGGCCAATGGCTATCGATTACTCTTGGACCAAAGAAGACCAGCTGGGGATTGAGGCACGGTCAAAATCAAAGGCGGAGTTTCGCGAGACACTCGTGCTGCATTTAATTTAAGTCGGATGTGGGATATTCCTACTTGAATTCTCTGAACTCTGACCATAATGGAATTCCATTGCCAGATGCTTGGGAAATGAAGTTTAAACTGCAACACTCTCATTAGCATAATAGGGGTTTGACTGTTACGCTAGCATTTGTGCTACGGGTGTACGATCACTAAAAGATAGTTTAATTTACTTTGTTTTGTACACCAGTCTCTGAAAACATTTGTTATATCATTTGATAAAAGTGAACGTTTATCACTAACTTTGTACATCTCCGGGTGCCGACATGTTTGTGTGACGTCATGCACCTGTATCCCAGCAAAAAATAAATTGCAGACACATTACAAATCCGTTAAGATGCACAATGGACAAAGCGGTGCTCAAAGGAGGAACTTTCCTTGGTTCTAGATCATGGACAGTGTGCTGGGACATCGTCCTGCTGTTAGTGGAGAGACCACTCGGGACACCATTGCGGTTAAAGTCGAGTTGTCAACGTTAAGTTATCTTAAATAACTAGATAACATACGTGTTTGTTTCGGCTTGTGAGATTAGCGAGGTGTGACTTTGCACCAGGGCGGCGTATTAAAGGTGGGTTTTAGGGCAACGCTGCAGGGCATTTGGCTTGATGGTGGGAATGCAGAACGATTTTGGTCTCGCTGGTCTGAGGCTATAGACCCCGGATGACCAGTTTATGGCCCTGGATCGCACTGGCCAATAGTAGAAAAGCGGCTATTGAGAGTCCAACTTAGGAAAAACAACAGGAAAAAGTGTTTTCCTCCATTTTGGACTCATTTTGGATGCTGAAGTCAGCTGATTTTAGTACTAGACCTACCAATCTCTTTATGAAAATAAAATACTGGCACAACCACCTTTCCAAAGTTATTTCTTTGACCTATAGTTTTGCTCCAAAATCATTGGGGAAAATTTAAATTTGCATGTGAAAATTATCTGTTTGCCATGAACTAAATTTTTGTAAGGGAAATTAACGAAACAAGTATTTCTGGTCTGATTTTTTAAGAAAAACACATTGAGAAATGCAAACACACAGGCTTTAAAACTAATCTTATTTGAGCCACTCATGGGATTTACAACCAGAGGTGGGTAGTAACGTGCTACATTTACTCCATTTACATTTAGTAAGTTACATTCACTTGAGTAACTTTTTGCCAAAAAAAATACTTTGAGTAGGTTTAAAAGTGGGTACGTTTTATTCTCACTCAAGTACATATCTAATGGAATTTTTTTACTTTTAATTCTTTACAATGTGAGCCGTTACTGTCGTTATATTACTGGGTTTAATTTTAATTTAATTCATTTGTAATATATACTATGTTTTAATATAAACAGTAAACACATTTTATCAAATAAAGAGTACATTTTAAATATATATATCTGTATGTTTTGTCTCTCTATATGTTATTATGTTATTTTAATCAAGTAATAATTTGTCAAAAAGTAATTTACTACATTCAGCATGAAATAAAACATTGCAGGAGTGAAGGAAGCAGTAAACTCCCAGCTTGTATATCTTCCCCATGGTGGATTGTGGGAAATTAACCGTCAGAGTGTACTTGAAATGTACACTTGAAATTAGAGTGCATTGTGGGTAAGAATGAGTGAACAAAAGTTGGGAACGAGTGGCTCACTCAGAATTCAGACACTCCTACAAAATGTCAGACTAGGCTGCGTATATGCATTTAGAGAGTGGCGGTACTGCTGTACAGAACTAATGATCTAAATACTTACGACACTGAAAACTGTAACTACACTGAAATAAGAATCCACACAGTACTTTAAAAGCTATGAAATAGCGAAATAAGGCATTAATAAAGCATGATCTAGCTTTGGTTTATATTTCAGTCCCCCCTTGTGGGACATTTTCACTGTAATAATTATTAGAAATGTTTCCAAACCTCTCTTCTTATTGACAAATTCATCCCGATCTGACAAGAGCCCTTAAAGGTATAGTTCCCCAAAAATTAAAATTCTCATATTTACTCACCCGCATGCCACCCCAGATGTGTGTGACTTTCTTCTACTGAACTGAAATGAAGATTTTTAGAAGCAGTTCTAAGTTCTGTAGGTCCATACAATGCAAGTGAATGGGTGGCAACATTTAAAAGCTAAACAAACAAACATAAGTCAACATAAAAATAATCCATAAAACCCCAGTGGTTAAATCAGTATCTTCAGAAGCGATGTGACAGGTGTGGATTAGAAACAGAGAAACAGATCACCTTCACTTTCTTCTTCTTGTGTTTTTGGTGATTCACATTTTTCCCCCTGCTTTCTAGCAAAAAAATTACAAATATTGACCATCCCCCAGTGGAGGGTCGGGAGGAGAATCCTTGTTTCATTTGCACCCAAATTCTCAATAAAGAGCGATTTCCTCACACCCTGGGTCATCCAGCCGGTGTGCGCCATTCTCACGGCACCCCGGCCACAAAACTCTACAGTCCCGGCTCCCCGGACGCAATTCCCTCGAATCCGGCCTCGCAACTGCTCAGCCCCGGCAGGCCAGCAAAGAAGAGTTCCGAAGACGCCTCTCTAGGACCTCTTCCTCAGTCTCTAACCCGCCCCCTGCCGGGTGCGCAGAGCAAGGTAAGAGCTTTGAGTCTTTACTCAGCACCCAAGCCTTGGGACGCTCTTCTGCCTCCCGACGCGCTATTACCTCCCGACGTGCCGAAGGCCCGCAGAAGTGCACAATTCGGTCAGTGCTTTCATTCCTGCAGGAGAGGCTGGAGGGGATGCTGTCCCCCTCCACCTTGAAGGTGTATGTAGCTGCTATCGCAGCCCACCACAACGCAGTAGATGGCAAGTCCCTAGGTAAGCATGACTTGATTATCAGGTTCCTGAAAGGTGCCCGGAGACTGAACCCTCCCCGGCCTAGCCTGTTCCCCTCCTGAGATCTCTCTGTGGTCCTCTCGAGCCTTCAGAGACCCCCCTTCGAGCTGCTTGATTCAGCTGAGCTCAAGGCCCTCTCCCTGAAGATGGCCCTCCTGATCGCGTTAGCCTCCATAAAGAGGGTTAGGGACCTGCATGCGTTCTCTGTCAGCGACACCTGCCTGGAGTTCGGTCCGGCACATTCTCACTTTATCCCGAGGACGCGACCAGGCTACGTGCCCATGGTTTGCTCCCATGCTAGTCATGTAGCACCTGTTCCCCCCCTCAGAGGTGAGGGGAACCTAAGGTCTGTATGTGACATCTCTTTGGTGGTATTGGGGAGGGCTCAGTTGGGTAGGGCTCAGCCGACAGTTGACTCTAGCACGCAGTAGCCTGATTGCACCTGTCTCGACAGTTCACGTAACACGGTCAGTGCGTGCCGTTTTTATATAGGACCCCTTGTGTCACTTCATTCAACAACATCGAGTGAGTGACAGAAGGGGAACGTCATGGTTACTATTGTAACCTCCGTTCCCCAAGGGAAGGAACGAGACGTCCCTCCTGCCACAGCACTAGACCTACCACTGTAAATGGCCGTACCTTATTTTCGGCTCCTCAGTGCAAAATCCTGACTGGCACTTGCTGCCCCACTTCCCTTTATACCCATATGTCCGGGGCGGGGCATGCAAATTCTCTCTGCCAACTTGACATTGGCCATTTCTGAGGTTCAGAGGTACGTTTGGTGTCCCAGGAAGACCCCTTGTGTCACTTCATTCTACACAACGTCTCGTTCCTTCCCTCGGGGAATGGAGGTTACAACAGTAACCATGAAGTTACTCACTACTCTTTTAACTGGATACTTTCTTACTCTTACTCAAGTAATTATTTATTTTAGTACTTTTCCGTCTACTTGAGTAAAAATTCATTTTAAACAATTGTAATTTTACTTGAGTACAGTTTTTGGCTACTCTACACACCTCGGTTTACAACCATGTTACTGATTACCTGTTTGTGTGTGTGCGTGTGTGTGTGTGTGTGTGCGCGCGCACTGGACAACACCCTTTGAGCACACAAAATTCCCAGTGACTAAGTAGAAGTGTGTTTATGTGTGACTGATTAAACTGTTGCAACACTCTTCACCTTCAGGACTAAACACCCAGATATGTTAGTCAGACTATTATGTTAAACAGACTCTGTCTGACCTTGGAGTATGATCACACACATACACACACACCTCAAATCCTTATCAGTGTTTGTCTTAATCTGTGTGAGAAATATTTCAGGGTGATACAAGGACAAGAATAATATTTTCATTTCAAATCACAGTAATGTACAGCACACTGATTGGTAGTCTTGGGATCGATGCCTTTTTCAAGCATCAATAATTAGAAAGTTTTCCAGATGGTTATCGAACTATGTCTGCATTTTTTCAGATGTAAATAGTGCAACTCGTTGCATAATAGTCTTTGTCTTTTCAAACACATTTCTCAACTTTAGTAAAGTGTTAGTGGCAGGGTAAATTAAGGGGGGTCACCTATTGGAAGCATCTGGCACACGAATCAATTATTTTCAATAAAGGTATGCACACCACCGCATTGGGCACTAGATTACATATTGTTTAGATGTATCTTTCTTTTAGCCTACCCAATGTATTTTCAGTTACAAGTATGTCATTTTGTGGTTTGACAGCTTCCATTTCTAATCGTTCAGTTTGTGCAGTTACACCGATTTTATACCCGAACCAGAAAACTCAAATGTCACTTTGTTCCTTCTTTAAGAATAAAAACCTTCATAACTTTTGTATGTATGGTGACTAGATTCACGACTTTGGACTGTTACTACACAACATCGGCATGTCCTTCAGTATTGAGTACAGTAAATGTTATATCACCCCCTTGTGGTCTCACAAAGCTATTATGCCAACTACATTACACGGAAGACCAACTGACTGTGAACTGGAAAGCACACAAATTAGGCTTCTACATTATATGTCGGCTAATGTTAATGTATCGATGGCTCAAAAACATATCGAGAAAACAATGTGTCGATCAATAATCAAGATATCGATATTTTGTGGTATTGTGGATTTGAGGAGGTGCCCTGTAGGGACCTGAGTTCTGGGGTCATATACAAGGCCTCAGGTTTGGGCGGTAACCTCTCGTGTTTGGGTCAAATTTACCTGGAATTAAACCCGCTCATATCTGTAACCATTAAACTACCAACAAGACAATTAAACATTAACTGAGTATTTCAGTGCAAAAACCTATGTATTTTTCACTAACAAACCCCCAATCTAGTTTAAGCAGTCTTGAGTATTTGAATGAATTCATTAGGCATCATTCATGAAACTTTCAGAAATGTGTGTAAATTGGGATTAATTTGATCATAAAATGGACTTTCCCGAAAACTCTTCTGCGGATTCGCAAATGCCACGTTCAACCAAGATTTGTTAGTTAAATGTGTATATGAGTGAATTCCAAACAGGCCATTTACAATTACACAATTACACCCATTAACGCGGGCATAGAATACACGGGCATGTGTCCCTCTCCTTTTCTCCAGGCCATTAATAGCCTATTCTGATGCACAAAGGCAACATGGAATAACTAGGCCTACACCAGCACTGAAACTGATTAAAACGGCTTTAAAGTCAAATGTAGAATATTACATTCTATCCGTTTGCTTTCTGAAGTTCTGTTTGTGTTTTGGCCTGTGTGATCCCGCCCACTGCCCATTTCCCAATAGAATTTGGTCACCCCGGGTTGCCAGATTTAAAAAAAGTTAACGGGCAAACACAGCGTGCTGCAGCCATGAAATCAGCCATACATCTAGCTAACATTGACATAGCTATAAAAAATCCACATGAGCTGGTTTAGAATTTGCAAAAAATAAAAACATTGCAAATGTATACATCAGCTGATCAACTTACAGTGTTAGGCTCGTCGCTTGCCATTGTCTGTTTGCTCATTCCTTGCATGTCATCAACCTGGCAACCATCGATCGATTCAAATTTATGGAATTAACTACATGACGATAAATTAATCAAATTAATTGCAATTAATCACATGCATCATTATTTGCTGAGATATGTCCCTCAGACAGAGACGTTTGGAGCATCTTACTGGTAATTCAGCATTATAAACCCTGCATTTTTAAGACGCTTTGTCAAGTTAAAAGTAGTGGAAACTTTGAAAATCAGCAGTTGACGCATCACGCTGTCGCGTGACGTAAGTGCATTGATGAGTTTGCGCGAGAATTTGTAAGTGGCACTAACAGTATTTACAACCGAAGAACGAACGTCACATGAGAGTTCGGCCATTTCAAACATAAGCAGAGCCCTGGACAGAAACGGCGATTTAAAGTTAAAAACATTTTAATTATCTAATTTTATCTTACATAAACCAATCGATTCACTTCAGAAGACATTCCCTGATCCACTGGAGTTGTGTGGATTGCTTTTATATGACTTTTGGGACATCCAAGTGCTGGCATCTTGCATTAGAAGGACCCGACAGACATTATTCCAGACATCATCTTCTAAAATCTTTATTTTTGGGGGAACTATCCCTTTAAGCTTAAATTGCTTGTAGGGTAAGAAAATCAGTGCTTTTATTATGGAATTGCAAACGCCAGAGTGGGCATGATTAACTGCGTTAATTGTATTAATGTGTTATTTTTTTAATAATTAATCGCATTAAATTAACATTTTAAATCGACAACCCTAGTACTGTATACACACATATATAAAAAATATCTACAGAAATCACCTTTTTATGTAAATTAGGCTCTTTATAGATTGTGCTTTATTAACAAAACTCCATGCTATTTGACTGGTGCGATAAACATTGCGCTATTACCGCCTGAGCAAAGCAGGTATGCTGCATTCTTCGCTATATAGCGCTCAAAACTGGCCTGCATGATCAGAATTGCCAGTTAGGGTTGCTGCCTGAGCCCCTAAAATTGAGATGGTGCCATGTTTAAAGGTGAAATTATGTGTAATTTGTTGTCATTTAAACCAGGCCCCAAAGGACTCCGGTCGATGGCGGCAAAAAATGGGGAAGTATTCCTTTAATGTCGCAAAAACAGGATAAATGAGGCTCTTCTGAAATATTTTTTTTCCCCCTCTGTCCTTATCAAACCGACACACACTTGCCTTTCCGTATCAAAGCACATCTCAAACACAAACACACCCACAGAAAACCACATGTCCCACAATTCATCACTCAGAGCTGCCCAGACACTCTCATGGATCACCATTAATTAAGAGTATCTAATCTCAACACACACACACACACAGAGAGAGAGAGAGAGAGAGAGAGAGAGAGAGAGAGAGAGAGAGAGAGAGAGAGAGAGAGAGAGAGAGAGAGAAATGAGGTAAAACAATAATGAAATGAAGCTCTTTTAATCAGTGTGTTGAAGTAAATGACAGAGTGTGTGTGTGTGTGTGTGTGTGTGTGTGTGTGTGTGTGTGTGTGTGTGTGGGTTAGATCACTGCGCTGCTCCTGAATGGCTCTATAAATTGATCACATCATTCATCACCATAGACGACAAGACATTATTTCTAATTAAAATCTCTGCCATAAATTATGGGTTTTATTTGCCAGGACATAACTTTAACAACAGATGAGAAATAGAGAGAGGAGAGGGAGGGATGGGCACCAAATCAGACATTTCTACAAATGTTCTAGTCGTCGTCATACTATATAATAAAAAAGAGAGGGTTGTGTGTACTGTACGTCTGCATCTGTATCATAATGTCAGGTGCCCCTTTCATAATGTCTAAAATATCATATTTGCCAATGTACTGTGGTAAGTACATTGCCAATGTACAGTGACATACAGGGTTGTTCCTAGGCCTAAAACGTGCTGTACAGTGATTTTCACAGTTATGGGCTCTTTTTTGGTTGGCATCTCTTATCACACAGCTACAGGGTGCTCGGCTTCCCCTGTGGGACAACTGGGAGCTTGTTGTGCTAGCAGTGTGGGAGACCCGGGTTCTAATTACGTACTGCAGTGAAGCAGCAATTGCATTTGCACCATCAGTGATGGGAGCGATTCGGAGGTTGCATTTTTCCCTCTAACATTACAGTTTTACTCCACTGATGGTTAGGTTTAGGTTTAAGGTTTGGGTTGGGGGGTACAGTTCATAAAATATGCATTCCTCTTCACTATATTCTGCCTGTAGGGCTGAAGACAACTCTCTTCACAACTTTCTTTTCGCCACCCTCTGTAGACATAACAATTGGGAAATCAGACTGGTTAACTTATCTTTAGCTGAAATCGGTCAGTACTTACCGAAATGTGAAACACTGCCCCCAGAAGCGGTAAGTGTTGTTGGGTGTTTGGGAATGAGTGAGCTCCATTGTTCAGGTGAAATGCCCACAGAGGGGCGCCAAAAGCGAGTTGGGTTTCCCAATGGGTTTCGGGCCGGGTTTAGGTACGTTTATCAAGTAGGACTTTGGGTTCGGGTCGGGTTTGAAATGAATGAAAATATAAACACGCACGCGCTATAATTCACAGACACGCACGAACGGACAAATTAGGGGCCGTTCAAACGTCAAGGTTTCAGGAGAAAACACAACAGACTCTCGTGTACACCAGCATTTCTTTTGCATTACAATCACACACACACAGCATCATGGCTAACTCTATTTCACTGCATCTAATTTGGTATATTAATACAATTTATGCAGTTCATTGAATTCAATACATGAAAGATCAGTTTTGAAATGTGTGTGTTGCTGTCCCCAGTCAGCCCAAATAAAGACTTCAAATGTTATTAAGCCAACACAGCGTTTGATTCTTCCAGAGATTCCCACAATAGATCAAACCAGGACAAGATCAGAATACAAAATTGTAATGTTCTATCATGTTCAATTTCCTCATATTAACCCAAGCTCTGTTTGCTTGAAACTGTATTTGTATTAACAACTGCATTCATGGATTATCTCCACTACATCCTCAGCTCACTATATTCACTTGCCAGAAACACCATCAAATCATCAGTCTCTCACAGTTTTTATTTATATTCATAATAATTTGTTCAGCATGTAATTGTCTTTCCATTATAACTACACTGGAAAAAAACAATTAACTGCTTATTATTGCAATTGCATATTTCTGTATATTATTTCCATGTCATTACTGAATCTGCTTTTTTGTTTTTTGCTTACAACTTTAATGCTTGCATGCTATTTTAATGTTACATTTTAAGCCCTTTTTTCATTCTAAATCTCCACTTTCATTTTTACATCTGAAAGTGAAAGTTAAAGTGGAGATTTAGGTAAAAAAGGACTTAAATATTGTTCTGTTTTTCAACCACACCTATCATATTGCTTCTGAAGATATGGGTTAAAACAATGGAGTCATATTGATTACTTTTATGTTTCCTTTATGTGATTTTTGGAGGTTAAAAAGGTCTGATCACCATTCACTTGCATTGTATAGACCTACAGAGCTGAGATATATTTCTAAAAATCTATGTTTGTGTTCTGTAGAAGAAAGTAAGTCATACACATCTGGAATGGCATGAGGGTGAGTAAATGATGAGAGAATTTTCATTTTTGTGTGAACTATCCCTTTAATGCCAAAGCTGTTTCCAGCTCTAGTGTAGTGGTAATACAAGTGATCATGCAGTGAGAGACAATGACTTCAAAAGAAACATTTATTGTCACAGGGGAAAAATCAAAAAACATACCTCTAGCTCTTTTACGTGAGTAAACGCATCTGCTTTGCATTGGTCGTGGTGTGCGGTTGAGCAGAAGACTGCCTACGGTTGCTTTTATTATTAGTTGCATTTTGCTTTAAGAACAATACCTTGCTTGACAGATGTAAATAAATAGTTGAGATGAGATTATCAAGCTGGCATACACAGTCCTTAATGTTCCACACACAGAAGATGGTCACTCTCAAATCAATATAATTCAAGGTGCACTGTCATTGTTTTCCTCATTACATTTTTACCCAATAAAATAATAGTTTCAATAATCCAGTCAAACTAGATTACTAGTGCTTCTCTTGCCATCTCACCATTTATCTCTTTGTCTGCCGGTCTCTCTTTCATTCCCTTATTCTCATCCATCACCCTCTGTTTTATTTTGCACTCCTCATTTGTTATTTGATACTAACAGCACTCCATATTTCACTCTCTTGGACGGAAAGCTTCTCTGTACATGATAAGGTTGAATTAAATTACAGTTGAATTAATGAGACCCTTAGCATTACTAAGAGGACCATTTCTTCATAATTAATTCTTCCAGAGCTTTAATAATTAAAAACACTGACTCCAGTATTTATGACAGAAAAATCAATCACACACACACACACAGAGGTAGATCTTTATCTGCGTTGACCACAATTGACTGTGTTGACCATAACTGTGAAATTGATTTTCTAGAGATGAAACCATATCACCCAGTACCGGCCTGCATTTCTATCGACTTTACAGCTGAACGGTGATATTTGGGTGCTTGAAGTGTTGACAGATTTGTTGATTATAGTCTAATGGAATTGATTTTTTTTGGTGCCATCTAGTTTTGTTTTGCATTTTGAGATGTTGTTGATTCGTACAATCTTTCCAGCCCGGAATCACCTTTTCTTGGGTGGAAATGTATAGAACAGAAAGAGAGAGAGAGAGAGAGAGAGAGCGAGAGCTGCCGGCAGTTAACCCCACAGTAACGATTTACGAGGCAGATCCCAGCTGATGTAACACAACAGAAATATCCCCCCTTTTCTCTCTCAAGGCCAAATAGAAACACACTCACAATGATCTTTTTTCAGTTTTTATGACAAATTCAAGTTCTCATGAAAACCAAACCATTTTAAAGCAAATTTCCTGTTTGGTCAAAATTGCTCTGTTGCACTGTAGTGTCTCATACTATGCCCTATGATAGAGCATCATCATCTTTGATGGTTTTTTTAAGTATCTTTTAAAGACAAAGTTGTCCAGGGATCAGTGGCATAACTAGTGGTGGGGCCACAGGGGCATTGGCCCCAGCTAAAATCATATTGGCCCATTCAGCGCCCCTGTCCTGGAAAAAGCACTGGTTAAAGCATTGGGTATTGTTGACATAGACCCCCTTAAATTACCTCAAACCAACCCCCTAATTTGGCCCCTCTTTACACATTTTGGCCGCCTTATTTTATTATTTTTTTTTTTTTTAGAATCGCCACTGCAAGGGATGTCCTCAATTAGAACATTAATTCAAACATACAATAAAGAATGTTAATGTTAATTCTAAGAATGACAATTGCGTCATTTACATTGTGCAATGAAAGTGGGCAGTCGCTGCAGAGCTCTTTTGGCGAGCTTTGTTCACCACTATTTTCTGACTGGTGAGTATTTTTACATCAGGACCATGGGTAGTATAGTTCTTCAGAATGAAGAAATCATTAAAAAACAATTCTCCTCTGGAATGCATGAGTGTTGAGCTTTATATGCAGTTGATCCAATATTTGAGCTTTTATTTATGCATTTTTTACAAATCAAGAGCAAAGAGTTGCGTTCAGGCCTCAGACACCGAGTCGAGGTGGGCAACAGTTCAGTATGGCAGGTGCGAGTCCATTTCAACAGTTATTACCACACAGCTGAGCCAAAACCACTCTTGAGAAAATCGTCTGCCCAGTTTCCTATTAGCCAAAGATGCCCAGATATCATTATCGGTCCGAGAGGGACACCAAACTCCAATGGTAATAATAATTCCTTATTAACTGGATGCTGTGTTTTTGTGTTGGTTTAACTTAATTTCAGCCAATGAGAAGCCAGCATGACTAATTGAAAGCACCAATGAGAAACTGCAGAATCGAGACAAACCCAGTCAGTTGCCAAGCAGCACAGGTATAATGGAGGAAACAGGTCAGATTCAGTTGCCATATTAGCACACAATAGATCCAAGATGGCTGATCGTGTAGAGGTTAATTACCATCTCGCTACAGTGTCACGGAACCGAATATCATGTGCCAGGAGACTAGCTCACATCTTCACATTAGCAAAATTACACTGCAGAAGCAGTGGGCTGCGAGTCAGACTTAGAGCCAGAATGGGTGACCGATTGACTCAGAGGTCGAGCTCCAACTCAGACACCACCTCACTGCGCTAAAGAGCCAAAATGGCCACTGTGTAGCATTTCACACATTAGAGGCATATGATTAATTCTAAATAGCAGGGCTAGTGATAGACCAATATATCGACAGATTTGTAGATGCACAACAAACCATTTGCAACAGCATTTTTTTAATGAGTTAATATTGTGTAAAATAAGCAACATGATCACACAGGAAGTCAGCATGTTGCTACCGAATGTTCCAGTACCATGCCATCGACCCCATTCTGCCAATTTACTGACAGGAGCAATCTCTTGTCAGATATTTTGGAATCAGTTCAGATTGTAAAACAGGAAGCATTTACACCTGCTGAGTCAAGAGGTAAACAGCAGCAGCGGTGATACACCGTATTCTGCTATACAAGTTCAGGGGAAACATTCAGGTGGAGGAAAATCAGACTATTAAATATTACATTTTATAAATGCAATGACTGGAATTGTTCGGTTGAAGGGGGGTACCAAACTGTGAATCCTGAACAAAACAGTTTGGTGAATACATGTTTACACATTAACTTTCACTCAGCTGACAAGCAATTAAAGTATGTGGTTGGCTAGTTAGCTATTAGCTCGTTGTTGCGGACTGTTAACGATGGACTTTATTTACTTTCCAGCATTGCGTCTCACCAACTAGGTAACAGCATAGCGTGAAATCAACACTCAACAGACACAATCCACCACTGTTGTCTGCTGAGCTGCAAAAGATGCTCTGATGTTTACCTTTCAATCTGCTACATTACTGACTGCACTGACAAACTATAGCTGGCTAACATAGCAAACAGATGTGATAAACATGAGTGACATGGTTGTCAGGGACAGGGTTAACGTTATATTAGTTATAATGAAAACGGAAAATGATGGGGTCATTGTTTATTAACTTTCCAGTATGTATTTCACAAACTAGATAGCAACTTACCGCAAAGACACCGCTCAACTCTGCCCTGTCTGCAGAGCCAACGCCTGTTCAGCTCTGTAAACAATGGAGTCAGAGTGCGCTCTGCTCTACGTAATGACACCAATTATAAAGCATTGTTTTCTGCATTCTATGTTCTGAATTTTTTTTTCATATCTGCGCATATTGGTAAACATATACGCCGATACCGATATATCGGTCGGGTGCTAATTAAAACAAATGTTTTTAGAATGCTGTGTCAAGTTAAAATAGTTGAATATTTCTATAACAAATCCCATTTCAAGATGTACACAATTGTGCTTTGTTCAGCTTTCAAAAACACGTCCTGTGTGACCGCCACTCAATTTGAGGTTTGTTGAGGTGCGCTGACTGCCCCCTGCTGATGCGGCTCGTAAAAACACAAGGTTACAAGCTTGAATCACTCCGATGGTAGGAAACTACATACTTTCATTACGAATTTACATTCAGGTCAGGAACATGACTAATTGTGTTAATTTTTGTAATGTGTTATTTTTTTTTATATAATCACAATACATAGAACTGTGTTGTGCACCATAAGCTGCTAGCCACGATATTACCAATAAAGCAAATTTAACTAAACTAAGTCTGAATCACTATGTCCCAATATGTCTTCCTACATAGTTAAACGTATGTACTTTCCCATCAACAACGGAGTACATATTTTAAGCATTCAGCAGAAGTATTTGAATTGGGATGCAGCCACTCATCCCCTATTCTGTCCATTTGACACACGCGCGCAATACTGCTCTTCTAATGTATGGAGATTGCTGTCTGGGTGACTCAAAGGGTGATGTATGAGGGACGTCTCTGCCGTACTCAAGGCTAAGAGCTCCAAATCGATGTTTTAGCACCCATGTCACACATACGTAGCATTTAACACCAACTTTAACAATCTTTAGCGGCTGCCAAGTGCTAACCCGCCACTGACCTCACCTCACCGCGTGTGATGAACAACTGGCCGGCAGTCAGTCACAACTGAGATATACACAGATTCTACTGTCTGATATACTCGCAATATACAACCAAACGGAGATGAGTACATGATCAAAAAAATAACACTTCAGTATAATCATTAGTTGGGTCATTCCTGTTTCATAGTACCTTTTTAACTCACTGAATTTTATAGAAAGAGATAATAAATCATGCAGATACAGGTCAGGAGCTTCAGTTAATGTTCACATCAACCATTAGAATGGGGAAAATAATCTTCGACCATGGCATGATTGTTGGGGCCAGACCGGCTGGTTTCAGTATTTCTGTAACTGCTGATCTGCGACCCCCAGGAAATGAATGGCAAGTGCTTTAGTGACTCTTTCCAATCAGACTGCACAAAGTAAAAGGTTCAACTGGGTTTTGGGCTTAAATAACAACAGCAGGCTCAGGTTATTTGGGCTACACATTCCTTGCTTTCAGTGTAGCGTGACCGAAAATATTAACGGTCAGTGTTGCGTCTACATGACAGATTAGCCAGATGCAGTATACTCATAAAAGCACGATTATAGGTAAAATATTACGGTGGCCTATTTAAAATAAAATGGTTTATGCACTCAGGTTGGGGAAAAAAACGGTCGGTTTGGGATTTGGATTGCGCTATTTTAGAGGAATGTGAAGTAATAATGTATAATTGCTTTATAATATATCACACAAGTCGCATAGACTACTTTTATGCCACTTTCGGGTCGTTTTTGGGGTTGCCAATTTTTCACCTAATGAATCGGGATGCTTGAGTATTTTGAATTTAGAATAGAATATCTAAGGATAGAAGCGTTTTCGAAAAACTTGTTTTGGTGAAATTAACACGTCTTTCAAACTTATTAGTGTGGATGGGGTCACAGACACTTCCCAGTTTGATTTTGTCAGTACTTTACATAAATGATGATTAAAGATAAAATATTAAAAAGACATGGATCAATTTTTACAGAGTAATACATTATTTTGTAGAAGGGGATCAAAATGTCAATTTTCACCAGGGGTTTTAAAAGTTTGAAAAATAACCTTAGAGAGGTGTCAGCATCATTATTTTATTCTATTACTTAAATAACTTGGGTCTATAACTAAAATCAATTGACTTTAACACCCCAACAGGTTTAGTTTTAAATCAACAAAACTGACCTCCAAAGCCTAAAACTTAAACCTAAACCTAACCGATGTTGTCATGAAAAGCAAATGTGAAATGAAAAACGCCCATGCCGAAACGAGTGCAAGTGTTCTACATTACGAGTAAATATCTCACATATGCAACCAAACTTGACTAAAATGTCTGTGATTAGCCAATGGCTGGTAAGATTTCACAGAAAGCATGTAACAAAATACTATACCTGCAAAGATGAAATGTGACCAAAATGATTAAAAAATTACGAAAAAGTACAATTTGTAAGTCATATTTCCGTAACGTACCAAGTTAGAAGGTCCCCTGTATAATTCACAACATTAGCCAAGAGACATTTACATTTCTGTCATATGCAATCAAAATAAACATTATAGAAATATGCCAGAATAAATCCTAATTGAATCTAAATTCAATAGAAACAATTGCTTGTGAATCAGATTTGAATCAGGAAATCTCTAAAAAACACCCAGCCCTATCTTCAACATCTAAATTGTGATTAACTGAAAGTAAAAGAACATGCATTCAATATATTTGGGAAAAGAAAGAGGTGAGCATAGGCATGAATGCACTCATTTAGATAAGAAACACACAGTAAAGTCTGTAGAGTTGATCACAAACCCCATATATATCCCATATAAAAGCCAGCAGAGGGGAAAATTGTATGGGCGATGTTGGCAAGCGTAACACCTCAGCTCCACGGAAGATAAAACGTTGTCGCATGTACAGTCAGATTCCTCTTTTTTCTTTTCAGTTACATCTGTACCCGTCATGCTCCAAACAACAAGGAGTCACAAAAAAAAAAACACACGTTCTATCTACATTCAAGGACAACACGATTTCGACAGCACTGCTTCTTGCGAACAATTGTCCTAGAATCAAAACAAGAGTTTTTCACCTTTCCACTAAGTGTGGCACTCAAGGCCAAATGGAGTATCAACCCATTCTGTGCATTTTTATCTTCTTGTCTCGAGCTCTTTCAACCACATGCTGTCTCCAGCAGAAAGCCACATAACAACACCAATCGAAACGGCTTTGATGGGCAGCAGAGACTGCATAATACGAAAGAAAAACCAAGAATGTGGGAAAACTCAAGAGCAGAAGTGAATTGGCTGTTCGTGTTTCCAGTGACCCTGGCTCTCCTCCGCTTCCCAACAATCTGCTCCTGATGGGGAACGTGACCTTCTACGGCGAGGGCGTCCCTGTGTTTGTGAGTTTCCAATCAACTCCAGGGGGTTGTGGAGTATGTATGGACTTATGGTTGGGTAGACCGAGTTTGACAGGTGTGTGTGGACCCCTCGTAAAGGCTGAGGGGGTTAAAGGGAGGTGAGTTGCATGGGAAGAACATAAATAAGAGTGTACACAGCACTGCGGGGGAACTTGATTACGCAGGGATATCAAGATGCAAAACGCTGAAAGAAATAGAGGTCAGTAAGTGTGTGCTAAAGACTATGCAAGCTTGGATGTTAATAGGACATTTAAGATCTCTGTTATGTTTGCAATCGCAGGCAATCGCTAATGACAACAGTCAGTGGTGTAAGAAAAGTAACAACACTATATATATTGCAACGTCTCTATGATATTCTGCTCTCTAGAAATTGCTCGAGTCCCTCCTTTAATGTTCATCTAGGGGTGTTATTCTATGTCAGATCAACCAAATTTCAGGATTTGTCCACATTAATCTATACATCAATGTAATCAATATGTCATCGTTTTCGAGTATCTCCATTTTTCCTGTCCACTCTACTACTGCGAAGATGGATTTTTAAATTTAACCACTTGGGAGAGCATTTTTTTCAAAATGCTCCATTTTCACTAGACAAAAACTCCCTCTCAGTATGGACAGGTCGCCACAACGTAGCGAAATTAATGTGGTTTTCAAACATATTAATGTGGACGTGGTATATTCCCTGTTTGATTTTGTTATAACCTTTTTTCAAGGAACATACACGTAATTGATGATTAAACCTAAACCTAACCAATATTGTCACGAAAAGCAAATGTGAATTGAAAAACGCAAATGCCCACGCGTACCTTTTGTACGTAGCCATGAGATAATAAAGAGTTTTAAATGATTAAGAGCGTCATGGTTTAGTTTTTTGGACTAATATGAACTCTTGACCAAACAGCACCTTGAGTTTATACCCCACTTTTGAAGCAATCTCAATTGTTGGACAATGTTAAAGTTCAAAATAAATCATCAATTAATGTGCCAAATGACATCACAAAATAAACAAATTAAGGGGAGAATGGAACATTGACATTTATCCACACTTTCTGCTTTCCAACTCCCAGCACTCCCACAAAATACGTTCTCATATTGCTTATTTTTATATAGGCAACTTCAATTTGTATCTGAAAAAGTAGGTGTCCTGAACAAAGTAGGCTTTAGGATTAGCCTAAAACTATTCCTATACTATGCCTTATATTATTGACAAAAGATTATTTTCCAACCCTGATGTTCTTCTCCAATGTCAAAATAAATATTTAAAATCCTGCACCACAGACACAATCGTTCAAGTGTTAAGGTTTCTTCTACAAGAGGGCACTTGTGGTCCTCCACTGGGATGCATGCAAAATTCCAAACATTTTTGACAGGAAACCTTTGTACACAAAGAGTAAGCTTGTTTAAATCAAGAATGTATTCATTTCAAGGACTGGAAGCAAAATACCAATGCAATCCGTCCATGTAATCTCCAGACAATGATTTTTGTATTTTTTTAGCGCTGAGAAAAGTAACAGGTGCCACCTGACAACCCCATTTATGTGCTGCTTCAGAAGAGATAGAACAATAATTTATACATTCATAAATATACTAAGGACCTTTAATAGTTCTTAAAAAAAAAGTGTGGTAAAATTGCCCAAATGTTGGTCGGGACATTTCTGACATGTCCCTATCATCCCTACCTAAATATACACCCACGGGTGACTCAAAGAAACAAGCTTAAAAACAAAGACAGCACAAAACGTCCCTTGCTCTCATTTTCGCTCAGGCGCCAAAAGCTCATCTGAAGAAGCATTAAGGAAGCGCCGGACGCATCACACAAACAAGAGGAGAGTAGCCATCCGTAAAATTGGACAGCCTTCCCTCCATCCAAGCGAGAGGCTCAAAGCGGTGAAGAGAAAGACAGAAGACAAACGTAAAGGATGAAACAACCAGCGAGTAATGGAAGATGGCTGAATGTAGAGCGATGCAGATCAGACAAGCCGCAGGTCTGAGGAAAGTGAAATTGCTAACAAACGTTTGGTTGGAATCCATCAACCACAGACAAATCAGATTCAATTATCAGCCTGGAAGAAATGTTCACCAAAATGGAAATTAATACATATTTAAAATGACTCTGCTACACTACCCATGACTTCCACTGAGTGCCTCTTGAAGTACAGCGTTGTGGAAGCTACTCTAAAATTTTAGCTTCTGCAGGTACTAGCAAATCATTATTTAAATAAAAAGTAATAAGCTACCCTCCGTACATATTTTATATATTGAAATTTTTGCCAAACAAAATTACGTGCTTTATTACACTTTTGGCTGCAGTTTCCCAGTAAAATGTCCAGCAGGGGGCGACAAAAGCGAGTGAAATGTTGTAATCGCATGCGATTTTAAAGGTGAATGTTAAATGGAGGTAACTCTTTAACCTAAAACTTTAACCTAACCCTAACCAATAGTGTCCTAAAAACAAATGTGACGATAAAAGCACATTTTCTGAAGCAACCACATAATTTCATGTCGCTTCTATGGAATAAGTGTATAAATGTAGGTGGGTATATAATACAAGTGTTAAAATGTGTCGTTTTTCAAACTGATGCATTAAAGTAAGGGTTTAGATATCACAACATAGCAGCGTATGAGTCACATTCAGCTGTTGTACTAGTGATTTGTGAGAAAGTGAATAAAACACACAGTTGTTGTAGCACCTCTAGTGTTAATTGTATACAGAAAACAGACAAAAACGTAGAACGTGGCATGTAAAACTTAGTTTATAAAAATGCAGTTCTTTCTATTAGATTTGGCTGCTTTTAAAATATAAAACTATTAGATATAATTTAATTAGAGCAGTACTCAAAATAGTAGTATTATACTATAATAGTAAAATATTAAACTTGAACAGATAAAGTTAAGTCGGTTATAAAGCTGCAAGCACATTGCGATGCGACAGTTGTCGCTGTCACGCTAGGGAAAAAAGTATCTCTTTAGTTCTACACAGGTTTGAAAATAGCTCAGCCAATAATTCATGAATAAAATTGTGTATGTTTATAACATTATGATAAGCAAAAAAACTTATCTTGTCTTTGAAAGGCTCGGTTTGCTCTACGTCCATGCAAAGAGTGTTAGTACTTTGTCCTAAGAAAAATATTTTTCTCTATCGCCTTCCATCTTAACATATAGATCTGAAATGAAGGTGGCGCTCTAATGCAGCTGAACATTTGCCATGGGCTTGACCACAGACATTGTCTATTTTGTGACCCCTAGCATGTTTCCTAACTGTTTTGTTGAATATCTTGGCCTCTGAGTGGACTAGAAGCAAAATCTATTTTGCTGGAAAATTAGATCCTCAGCTTTGTGTTGATTAATAACGCTTGAACATCGGTAATTGAAAACATATTTTGTCGATAATTTGTTTATGAGTTTTCATCCAAAATATGCAGCAGAGCTTAAGGAGTTAATTTAGTAGCTTCACTGCTTACTCCCCAATCTTAAAAAAAAAAAGGAGAAAACTGAAAAATATGGAGTCAATCATTTGTGACTGAAACTCCCTTTATCAGATCTGTTAGGACTGTTTGATCTCCTCCAGCATGGCAAAGAATGAAAAAAAGGGTACAAAGAAAAAGAGATTGGAAAGGAGCTCCATCATTGATTTCAGAGGCTGAACTTTCCTTTACAGTCTCGTTTTAATAGAAAGCACCTTTGAGTGGACCTGACGGCCCCTTTCAACCGAGATTTGGGTCAAACTGTGTTATATCAACACTTCATCTCTGGTCAGAAACAGCACCGAATATCAGGAAACCAGATCTGGACGTGGTTTTGGGGGTCATGCTGGGGAATTCTGGGTGGATGAAGGACAGAACAGACAGCGGTAGCCTGTCAAATAAAAACAGCATGTCCTGCTTTTCTCTTCTAGGAGGTCAGATCGGATAAGGACCTGTTCGGTAAAGATGAATCAGCAGTGACCGCTGACAGCCAGGTAGCTATATAGCAGTGTTCCACAACCTAGTGAGCTGTCTTGCTGTATGCTACCTACATAGTCAGCTCTCTTCTAAGACAGCATTTGGAATGCTTTACATGGGCAGCAACTCGAAACTCGAAACATACACATGTTGAAAAAAATAACTAAAGGGGGCAAATATTCTCAAAAAGAATACCACTTTATCTACTAACTGTCACACTATACTCTGTTCGATAAGGATCTGTCTCTCACTCTGCCTTAACAGCTGTGTGCTTTCTTCTCTTTGTGCGCTCAGAGGGAACAGCAGCTGAATACCAAACGTTCTGCTGCATTTTGAAGTCGAATCCATCTCCTCTGGCCACTTCTGAAATTAGGACTATACACAGACACAGTCCCGGTTCTCTTCTGTCTTTCATCTGCCCATCACTCTAACTCGCCCGTAGACCAGCGCTATCATCCGTCGGCCCTCGCTTTTGCTAAAAGGGTCAGAGCACTTTAGCTGTCAGATCCAAACACAGACCGAAGGGCGCCATCGTTAGTTTTCGCAGAACGTTTTCCATTGCGTAGGTGCACAGGGCAGGAGAGAAAAACGATGATTGTGAGCGATCGTATGAGAAGGTTATTCACCTCAGATGGCCCAGCAGGCCAGGGATGGGACATATTATGGTATATACAGTGCAATGGTAAAAATGTGTTACCTGAAAACCATGAGATATTTCATTTGAAAATCGTTTAAATTTGTACAGTCATTTAATGAACTGGATTCCAAAACTTGAATTTAGTGAATAAAATTTAAAGCGATAGTTCACAAAAAAAAATTCTCTCATCGTTTACTCACTCTCATGCCATTCCAGATGTGTATGACTTTTTACTTCTGCAACATGCAAACAAAGATTTAAAAAAAAAAAATTATTCCTGCTTTGTTGGTCCATACAGTAAAAGTGAATGGTGATCAGAACTTTGAGGGTCCAAAAGGGACATTAAAGTGGTATAAAATTAATCTATATGACTTCAGTGGTTAAATACATATCTTCTGAAGCAATTTGATAGGTGTGAGTGCGAAACAGATCGATATTTAAGTCCTTTACACTGTAAATCTTCACTTTCACTTTCAGCCACCTACTGGTTTGGGCTGGTCAAAGGTGGAGATAATAGCAAAAAAGACATTATATTTTGATCTGTTTCTTACCCACACCTATCAAATCGCTTCAGAAGATATGAATTTAACCACTGGAGTCTTATGGATTATTATTATGCTCCCTTTATATCCTTTTTGGACCTTCAGACTTCTGGTCACCATTCACTTTCATTGTACGGGCCTACAGAGCTGAGATAATTTTCAAAAAAATCTTCAGTTGTGTTCATAAAAAGAAAGTAAGTCATTGGCACGAGAGTGACTAAATGATGAGAACATTTTATTTTTGGGTGAACTATTCCTTTAATATTTACAATATTCAACAGATTGTTCAGACTCTAAATTGTTTGAAGCTGTCTATAAACACACATACCTGCACATTCTATATTCACGCAGCAAGTTGCTACACAACCGTATAATAGCATTAGGAATGGGAATCATAAGGAAATTAACAATTCTGGTTCCAATTCCTCTTAATGAATCCGGTTCCTTTTCGGTTGCATAAACAATTCTTTTAGTAGTTTTGAGGAAGACATATTTGAAAATATGAAATGCAGTTCTTATTGGATTTTCTGCCCTCAGCAATCTATTAACAAATGATGAGATTATTTCATATTTTTAATATTATATACAGAACCAATTTTTTCAAATGGTGTGTTCACACTTCATTGCATCTTTATAATTACCACTAATTACAACAAAACACATAATATGTATCTTACTCATTATCATATCAACAAACATCCAGTAATTAGCCTGATTTAAGTGTCTCAAGTCTTACATACACGTACACTGACAGTTCTGGTTCATTTCGAGTTAGGCGTGATGAAATGAATGACTTTCATCATTTCCGATTCACTCAAAAGAACCAGGTCATAAGAGACATTAGTTCAGGTATCGGACTATAGAGTTTGAGCTGTACGTTTCGCAATGTAGATAAAAAATTAAAACGGCTCATAAGAGTCACCTGTTTGGGACTTGAACTATAGCAGTTGCACTGTATGTTTTGCACCGCCGATTCAAAAGAACCGTCACATACAAGTGTAACTGGACTACACTGGTCATGGTGTTTGTTTCTCACTGAAGAGTCAAACAAACTGGCTCATGAGTCATTTGTAAGAGTCAATAGTGGTGTTGCAGTGCTGCTGAATAGAAAGGCAGAAAACACTGTCAAGTGTATTTTAGCAAAAAGTTGTGTGCATCCGTGGATGAACGCATGTTTGAGAACCATTAAGGGAACCAAAAGGGCAAGAAAATAATCTGTTGCTTATATATATATATATATATTATTATTTTTTTTACAGAATTTCTCATAACGTGATTTTAGTCACCACCCCCAATACTGCAGATCATGGTTAGACTGTCAGCTACGGAGTCTTCTAGAGGGTCTTCAAAAAACGTGTCTGACTCTGGAGATGTTTGTCTTGTTTAGTTGTTTTATGAATGTTGTATGAGCAGGGCGTGTGTGAGCGCTTGTGATCTAAGGGAGCTCTGAGACAGATGGTTGACATGAAGCGGCCCTCAAACTGCACCAGTAATCGACGTGTGTGCCAGAAGACATGGCAGACGTGGGCGGGAAGCTCCTCAGCAAACCCATGGGAGGTCTTCATCCTCCTCTTCATCATGGGGGACATTGCGAGGGCGGACATGTTTCCCTGACGTCGCTCATTGCTATGGAAACAGCTAGTTTTTCGCCTCAGGGCTCGGCAACAGCCATCAATCAGGAACCTGTAACCGTGGGAACACCCAGGTGCACAGGCGGATCACCTGAAGAATGTGGATGGAAAACTGGATCTTTAAAACAGAGAATCCCATGACAGCTGCACCCCAATATGGGCTACAAAAACACGGATGATTCATCAGACTAAGCTAATTTGAACATTTCCTGAAACAAATGTTAGCACTTGCCAGTGAAAACTTGCCACCGTCATGCTAGGTTGCCTGGGCATTGTAAGATGGTTGCTAGGGTGTTCTAGGTGGTTGCTTTCTCAAGAGAGCCCAAATCTCAAAGGGTGCATCTCAATCAGTTCCCTAGTTCAGTAGGCAGGGAGTCCGTTATTTCTTGGGGTGTCCCGATCGCAAAATTGTTCCAGTGCACTGAAACGTTCTCTCTCTCTAAATATCCCCAGAATGTTCCCTAAAAAACAGGGAGCATCGTTGCTCACGAAGTCCCCTTGCCGGATGTTATTAGGACTTTTACCAAGTCGTTAGCGATTGAACGCAAGTGTAAATATATGATGGCAAAGCCTTATTTTCTCTAAAAAGGACTATGCTATTTGGATTGATGTCTTCTAAATGTTTAAATGTAAATTACTTACATCTTTTTAAACAAGAAAATGTGATTTTTTTCCGGTTATATGATCCACCATATGAATTTTGTACGTCCAATAATTAAGAAAAGTAACTGCTCATCTCGCCCCAACAAACTGCTCAATTTGAGGTATTTTCATTTCCGTTACACAAACACCGTAGATTTCTATCAGTTGTTCAAATGAAGTGTCCTGCCAAAAAGAGCAGTGAATTCTAGCAAACATTTGCAGCGAATCGCAAGCTCATCTAC
This sequence comes from Xyrauchen texanus, assembly GCF_025860055.1. Classification (NCBI taxonomy): domain Eukaryota; kingdom Metazoa; phylum Chordata; class Actinopteri; order Cypriniformes; family Catostomidae; genus Xyrauchen; species Xyrauchen texanus. The sequence continues at coordinate 6,187,993 of NC_068276.1, forward strand.
ATGTAAAAATGATGAGTGGAAAATATGCGGCAAATTTATGACAAGTTTTTGGCTAGTTTGTCAGAGTCCATTGGATGTCTTTTTTTTAAAAACAAGTATAAAAACCTTCTTCGTGATGTTATGTGACTTCTATACACAAAATGAATCATAAAATACAATAACAGAGGGTAAATGGTGTATATTATGGCCACGCATAGCATGTTAGCGTTAGCACTAGCGTGAATGCAGCATTTTACTTCAAATCCTCTTTGAGTGGTTAAAACAGCTTGTTTTACTGATCTCATCCTGATATATTCTATCTACAGAATGAAGGCTGTAGTTATTAATAACACATTTTACTGTCACATTGGTTTGACATGTAGTCTGTTTGATGCTACTCATCTTTAAATGCACAATAGAAGTTAAGCTCAATCGACTGCATTTGTGGCATAATGTGGATAGTCATAAAAAAAAACGTCGACTCGTTCCTCCTTTTCTTTCCTTTTAAAAGCAAATATCTGGGTTACATTGAGGCACTTACAATGAAAATGAATGTGGCCAATTTTGCACATTAAAATACTCAGTTTATCAAACGTATAGCCACAAGACGTAAACAATATGTGTAAACATGATTTTAGTGTGATTAAAATCTCTTACTAACCTTTTCTGCATAAAGTTATAGCCAATTTTACAACTTCGTTACCATGACGATGTAATGTCAACAAACCCTAAAATGACTGTAAAAATTATGATTTAAAAAACTTTTCAGCTCAAATAATACATACGTTTTAACAGAGGAATTAATGTAAGTGCTTTTATAAAATTACAAGCTTCACATTTCTGTTTAAACCCTCCAAAACATGGCCACATTCACTTTCATTGCAAGTGCCTCACAATAATCAATAAAGAGGAACAAACTGAAATAACTTTTGTGGTAATCAACATTATGCCACAAATGCTGTCGACTGAGCTTAACTTGTATTGAACCCGGAACATTCCTTTAATGCTGGACCCAGTGGCGTTGGCGGTGTTCGAAACAGTACCAGCTCAGCTGTTTCAAACTTTTTACTATCTCTGAGCAAAGGCAAGTCATTTTAAGTCAAAGGCAAAGCCTTTAAGGTTAGATTTATTTATTTCTTAAATAATGATGCTTCCCTTCGTGAGCACCACTAATAAACAGAGATGACATTGCAACTGTAGCACACCTAAAAATACATTTAAAAAATAATGGTGCCCAAATAATGTTTGGGCACCAGATAGTTTTAACGCAGGATAGCATATTAAAAACCACCGGTTACATAAAGGAAAAGGAAATATTACAATAAGACTGCATTTTCTTGTATAACCACAGCACTTTAATTGTTTTAATGGTATTTATTTGAATAAAGTCCACACAAATTTTATTAGTTTCAAACTTGTAATTGTTTCAAAGAATAGACATTAAACATAAAGATTTCAGTCCCAAATAAAAGGGGTGAATCCGCGCAGATACTGGTCCCGCTTTAAAGTAATAGGGTTTCTGCAACAACAGATTCATATGTCCCCATTTACTCCATAAAGTTACATGAAAAAAAAACAAAAAAAAAACAAAACAACCTTTAAATTTTGCACCAAACTAGTGAACTTCGCAACACACAAGGAGCAACCTCAAACCATATGTGCACAGCAAACGATGCGGATGTTAATGGTGTTTGGGTGACTGAGAGCGTGTTTGAAAGTTTGTGTAGGTGCATGCCTTGAACCACTGACCAAGTATGACAAGGAGAAAGGTTGCTGAAGAGTGTCCTGGGACCTTCAGTGGTGCTCAAGGATGTACCTATACTGGCCTTGCGCTCACCTTTGGACAGCTAACGATGAAGCCGTTCTTGAAAGTACCACGCACCACTTCCCGGACAGAGCAGAGTGCCAGTCAGCGTGCACGGAAGAGACAAGCAGACTGCAAACACGATTCCCACACCACTGTAACCCGGAATTCTCACTCCTCTCCTTTCTAAGCCCTCTCACGTGAACTGTGATGCACTTGTGACATGAGATCTTCCTCCTGGTGCAATCGACCTCTCCTATATCCCTTTCCACCATTTTCTTTTAATTGACTCACTCCTCCCATTATGTCAGTGTGTTGGTAAAAGGAGCATTAAAGGGAAAAGTTAAAAGAAAAGTGAAAGTGGCCGTACGGGACTTTCCGTACCGCCACAACATAGAGCAAGTTTTTTGAAAAGTAGCAGTCTTTTGTTCCATTTCAAAAGAGGCTACTTGTCTGATAAAGGAGTACGGATTTCCACCATTTCTTTTTTGGACGTTTTGTTTCATTTTGAATAAGCATGCTCCGCTAAAAGCATAATCTGCCATTATAGCCTTATAATAGGGAGTGCTCGCTTTCCATTTGGATTCCATTTGGGCTTTTTAGAGTTTCGACAGCAGGAAGACAAGAATTTCTCATTGCAGCATAGCAACACAGAGAAATGCGACTGGCACACGCACAAACGTGCAGAAGAGGAGAGATCGATGCTTTGAAAGCACTCCATTCCTGCTCAATTTCGTCCTTTAGTGTGGTCACAATTAGAAGTCCCTGCCAGTGGCTTTTTCAATCCAAACTTAAGTCACTGTGACAGGCTAAACAAACGCCAGGCTTCTGACCTGCCCATGCCCAGTTGCTTTCTCTCGCTCTCTGATTATATGGCTGGATGGTTTATTGACCGTTCCCACTCATAGAATAGGCACGCTCTAAAGATCATGTATCATGGCATGTGACTTTTTTCTGTAATCGTCAGCTCTGTGCAATGTTGACTGATTTGGAGGAAATCTGTGTGTGAGTTTCTGTGATGTTGGACTTTTGGGGTTGCCATTATAGTGAAAGTGGAGCTTAAGCTTAGGTTGAGGACATGTTGGGAAAATCCAGCTTTAGCTGGTAGCTCTGTTTTGGAACATGGTAGCTGGTCACAAGCTGGCATAAGATAGATTTTCCAAGAGCAAAAGAGAGATGGATTATATCAACACTCTTTTACTCTTCCTTGCATTCCGGATGTCATCCTTGAATTTTGCCACCTGAATTTCTCAACCCGTATTCAACAACCTGAATATTGAGCCCTTAACTCCACAATCCTTTTCCAGCGAAACACCCTGGAAAGATGTCCAGGGTGACACAAACAGGCAAACACATTCACACTCTCACTCAAGGGGAAAACATGCAAACTCTGCACAGAAAGGCCTGGTTGAGCTGAGACTCGAACCCGGGACCTTCTTTATGTGAGGCGACAGTGCTACACACTCATTTTATTTATTTCTTGCTGTGGGGTGAAATGTGACTAGTTTTTGTGATATTCACCAATCATAACATTAATTTTTAAATGTCCCATTGTGCTGCAGTTCTGTTGTATCACAGTTCTGACTGCTGCAATGAATCACTTTACTTGAATGTTGGGATGCATAAAAGGTAAGTGTGCTACCTGAATCCAAATGACACCATCAATTAATCGTCCTCAAATGGAATTAGAGCCTGAAACAGCCAGCTGCACACCTCAAAACACACTCACATGCTCCAGTTCTTACAATACCCATCTGGCACAAGAATGGAACACTTGAAGTGACCTTTCATCACAATAGCGTTCTCACACACACTTTTCCCTTTCAGCAAGAAAGCTGCACACAGGGAGCTTTTAGCCATCATCAAATGAAACAGAATGCATGTTTTCTTGCAAGCTCTGGGGGGACCGGCTCAACTCTTTCCTTTCAAAAACCCTGACAAACACACTGAAATTACTAAACCCCATCAACAACCATTACTGTGGCTAACTGCTAATTAAATATGTATTAAAGGAGTCTGGGATTAAAGGCAAGGTAACATTTCATAACTTCCGAATGACACAAACTGAACGTAGCCAGATCAGGGGCACCTAGTGTGGGGTTCACATTTTATCAGTCGGTTCTTAATGAAGTGTGGGCCCACATTAGCTGCAGCTTTAAGCCTTTAGCATCCTATCCTCTTCCTGTGTACATAAGGAACGCAACAGTCGGGTTCTAGAAAAATAAATACCTTTCATTTTCTTCATTAAAAACTGATGTTTAACGATAACAAATAAACCATTTGAGATGTACTTAAGGCTCAGAAGTGGTAAGTGATCATCCACACTTCTGTACCTTTACGAAAATCGAGAGGTCATGGCAAATTTGCCTCAAACTTGCTACTGATAATTTTCACATGCAAATTAGCTTTGCGGTAAACTTGCGGCAAATTGTCCATTGTTGACAAAAGTTTGCCGGAGGTTCACCAGTAGCAGTGAAGAGCTGCCAACGTCTGACAAACATTTGCGGTGAATCACAAGTGCATTTGCATGTGAAAATAATGAGCGACAAACTTGTGGCAAACTTGAGCCAAGTTTAAGGTTATTTGTAAGGGAAGCCACAAGTCATTGTTGTCAAAATGACAACTTTTGCTGATGATTTTGGAGCAAAACTACAGGTACATTTACATTTATGCATTTGGCAGATGCTTTTATCCAAAGCGACTTACAGTGCACTTATTACAGGGACAATCCCCCCGGAGCAACCTGGAGTTAAGTGTCTTGCTCAAGGACACAATGGTGGCGGCTGTGGAGATCGAACCAGCGACCTTCTGATTACCAGTGATGTGCTTTAGTCCACTACGCCACCACCACTCCATATGCACAGGTAAAAACATAACCTAGAATCATTCAGCGTCATTTAAACAATTTTTTTAAAGCACCACTTGTTATTTTTCAATGGTGTGTATTCGAAAATGGTAATACTGTACATCAATTCTGTAATATCTATAAACACTTTTTGTGTTGTGTTGTTTTTCCAAAGTTGGAATGCCTATAACTCTAGAAGTATTAAACATATCATAATATCCTTTTAAATTCTGGTTCAGAACAAACTGTCCTTTTTGTATCTTCATTTTTAAGGCCCTACATAGTTAAATGACAGAGATATGTGGCTCCATCTGAAAATTGGAACCATCCCACTGATTTTAATGGCAGACTTGGTGCCGTGCTGCGGATGGCAGCCTCGGTGTAGAGCTCTCCAATTATTTTGTTGTTTTTATTTGTTTTTCCTGTGTTTAGTAACTTTTTTTCCAATCAGTTTTAACAGGGACAAACTACTTAACATTCAGCCGACAAACCAGACAATCTTTTCCTGGTTTTTGACTATTCTGATGTTTTGCTGGACATTTGAGTCAGAGGCGCAGTGTTGTTCAAGCACGCAATGAGACGAAAGCGAGGGAAGTGAGCCGGCGCGCTGGTCAAGCTCCAACAGCACGGCTTTCAACAGCACTACCAAGTATTCATCTAGCGAATCTCCTAACAAAATGGGCGAATTACATCTCCTCTCCCATACAAAACAAGGACTTTTCAAACTCTGTTGCCTTGTACTTCACAGAAACCTGGCTGAGTGAAGCCATTCTGGACAGCACGTTACATCTACCAGGTTTTCAGCAGTTCAGAGCGAATTGAATTGCAGAGTATACAGGGAAAACGAGAGGCGGTAGAACATGCTTTTATATCAATGAAAGTTGGTGTACAGATGTAACAATGTTAAAGAATATATGCTGTCCTAATTAGGAAGCGCTCATTATCGACTATAAGCCTCGCCGTGGGAGTTTTCCTCATTTATTCTGGTGTTTACTTTCCTCCACAAGCGTGTGTGAGTGCAGCGCTGCAACAGCTGGCTGATTAGATCACAGACACGGAACAACAATACCCAGACTCACTTATTATTTTAACAGAGCCAATCTCACACGTGAACTGCAAAAATACAGACAACACATTACATGTCCAACCAGAGACATAAATATGGTAAATGGTCTGCACTTATATAGCGCCTATTTAAGCCTTAACGGTATTCAAAGCGCTTTACACTGCGTCTTATTCACCCATTCACACACACACATACACCAATGGCAGCAGAGCTGCTATGTAAGGTGCTAGCCTTCCATTGGGAGCAACTTGGGGTTCAGTGTCTTGCCCAAGGACACTTCGGCATGTGGAGTCCTGTGGGCCGGGATTCGAACCACCAACCCTGCGATTAGTGGCCGACCCGCTCTACCAACTGAGGATCACTGCTACACAACATTAAAGGATGCATATTGCTCTGTCTCAAGTGCTGCTTTGGGACTCTCTGATCACTGTCTGGTTCATCATCTTCTGACATACAGACAGAAACTTAAATCAGCTAAACCTGAAGTAAAGACTGTAAACATTTGGACCAATGAAGCAGAGCTGGAACAAAATTCCTGCTTTGACTGCACTGACTGGAGTGTTTTTGAAGCTGTAGACACAAATCTGGACCAGCTCAAAGATACTCTGACATCATATATCAGTTTCTGTGAGGATATGTGCATTTCTACTACAACTTATCTAACGTTCAACAATGACAAACCCTGGTTTACAGACAAAACACAGTTTTGTCAGGCCAAAGACCATGCTTACAGAAGTGGGGATAAAATCTTATAGAATCAGGCCAGAAACACACTGACAAAAGAGATTAAAATATCTAAAATAAGCTACTCTGAGAAGCTTTCAGTTAACGACCCCTCATCAGACTGGAGAGGCCTGAAAGACATTACTAACTACAAGACAACCTCCCCTAACACTGTAGGGAACTGCTGTCTCACACCCCACATACGCTCTGACATTCACTTCACACAAACATTTACACCTACTGCAACCCCCCTCCTCCCCCCTCTTGTTACTCAACCTGCACTTAAGATCTGTGAAGAGGACGTGTGCCGGGTCATCTGGAAACAAAAGACAAGGAAAGTACAAGGCCCAGACAGTGTTTCACACACTTGTATAAAATCCTGTGCTGACCAGCTGGCCCCCATCTTCATACTGATCTTCAACAGATCACTGGAGCAGTGTGAATTTCCGTGCTACTTCAAATGCTGTCCCAATCATCCCTGTCCCAAAGAAACCCCCAATCACAGAACTTAATGACTACAGACCCTTCGTTCTGACATCTGTGGTCATGAAGTAATTTGAGAGACTGGTGTTGGCCCATCTGAAGGACAACAATGGACCCTTACTGGATCCCATTCAATTTGCATCATACATATATCATGTCCTGCAACATCTGGACAGGCCAAGGACATATTCAAGGATCCTTTTTGTGGACTTCAGTTTAATTAGTTAGGTTATTATTTAGTTAGTTTAATATTTGTCCCTGTAGGGAACATGGGTTTGCAGCATAATCACACATCATAACACCATTATCCCAGCTATTCTCCAGACTAAATGAACCCAACTCTCCATTCCAACCTCCAATCTGTCAGTGGATCACCAGCTTTCTGAGAGATAGGCAGCAGTTAGTGAGACTGGGGAAATTAATTTGTACGACTGTATCGAAGAGAGGCTGAAAAGCTGGCTGTCTGGAGCAGTCAAAACAACCTGGAGCTGAACACACACAAAACAGTGGAGATGATAGTGAACTTCAGGAGGAACACCCCTACATTGACCCCACTCACCATTCTGAACAGCACTGTGGTAGCAGTGGAGTCATTCAGGTTCCCGGGCTCTACCACTCACAGGACCTGAAGTGGGAGACCCACATTCACTCCATTGTAAAAAAGGTTGTACTTCCTTCACCAGTTGAGGAATTTCAACCTGCCACAGGTGCTGCTGATACAGTTCTACCCTGCAAAAAAGGTTGTACTTCCTTCACCAGTTGAGGAATTTCAACCTGCCACAGGTGCTGCTGATACAGTTCTACCCTGCAGTCACGGAGTCTGTCCTCTGCATTTCAATAACTGTCTGGTTTGGTTCAGCTTCGAAATCGGACATCAGAAGACTGCAAAAGGACAGTTCAGACTGCTGAGCAGATTATTGGTTGCCCCCTGCCCTCCCTTCAAGAACTGTACTCTTCCAAAGTGAGGAAAAATGCTGGGGAAATCACTCTGAACCCCACTGACCCAGCCCACTACCTCTCTGAACTGTTTGCCTTCAGGCCAGCGCTACAGAGCAGAGCACCAGAACCATCAGGCCCATAAACAGTTTTTCCCTCAGGCTATCCATCTCATGAACAGCTGCCCCATTGAGTAATAATTATGTGCAATACACAGCTTAGTCTATTCATATTTATCCAACATATCCAACCTCTTCGGTCATTACATTCCCTTGCACTATCTGTATATGCATTTCTATTTGCAACTTATTGTGTATTTCTATACATATATTTGTATTTTATAATTATCGCTGTCTTGTATTATTTGTGCATTGTAAGGTTCTGTCGCCAAGACAAATTCCTTGTATGTGTAAGCATAATTGGCAATAAAGCTCATTTTGATTCTGACACTTTTAGGACAAAATAATAAGACAATCAGTACAAATACATTAGAGTATCAGCATATTTGGTGCTTGGACCCCTAAATATGCATTCTAGTGCCACATGTGTTGCTGATACTTAATATTATATTTTTGGATTTCTTTGGGGGTTTTTTTGGGAATAATTAAAAATGAAGCCACGTTGAGAACCATAGAGGGCCTTAAAAATGAAGATACAAAAAGGAACGTTTATTCTGAACCAGATCCTTAAAAAACATTAATCAATGTTTAATACTTATGGAGTTATAGGCTCTCCAACTTTGCAAAAACAAACGAAAAAAATGTGTATTTCTCCCAACTCCCTCAATATTTGGACTCACTCCATTGGTAAATTATGCAACAAAGGGTGCTAAAGTTAGCTGATTTTAGTAATATATCTATCTCTGTGTAAAAGTAATGATGCTGCCACCTTGCTTAGCTTATTTATTTTTACCTGTAGGATTGCTCCAAAATCATAGGCCAAAATTGTCATTTGAAATAATGGATTACTCAGTAAATATTGATCCATGACATTTCAAAATGTTGTTTAATAGTAAAGTTCCTGGTGAAGAATTTCCCTGTGATTTACCAATCAAGAGCAGCTGCCGACTTGCTGTTACCATGGAAATGAAAATTGAGAGCTCAGCAGTGGCAACCCACACCCATGAAGTGTTGCCAATGAGTTTGTCACCCTATACACTTAAACTACACACATATTTGCAATAACATTACAAAATATTGTTTATATCCTTGAAAGGTTCACTCTCGAATACATTTGACTTTCGTCTGATTTTCAAATAAATTTTTGCTTTGAATCAAAATTTGTAATGTTATTATTCATATTGGAGTTGGTTGGTTCGGTTCAAGGCTTAGAAGAACTTTTATTGAAGAGTTTGCTGAAATGCCTATAGTGAAAATTAATGGGCAAAATATAAAAGCTCTATTAAAGTGCAGTCCCGGAGAGCGACTGTGGTACAGTGTATGATGGGAAGGGAAGAATGGTTTTGAGTCGGGCAGAAGAGTGTGTGACATTTAGTCAAGAGGAGGCGGCGATGTGACTGTTTCCTGCTGTGGTGCATCTGTCTGGTGCCACAGAGAGAGAGCGAGAGAAACAGATCAACCTGTGACATTTCTAATCTGCTTCTCGACTGCTCCTCTGGTTCCCAATTTCATTCACACAAGCTGCTCATTACATGTCTCTTTCTCTCTCTATCTCTTTCCCTCTCACACACACACACACACACAGATACACACATGCACGCCATTCAGACAAGCGGTAACACTTAAGACCGGGTCTTTTAGAGCTGGGTATTGCAAGTTTGGTCACTGGACTGCCTCAGAACAGCTATTTTTATTCATGCAAGTACAGCTCCAATCTACTTGAATGGGAAAAGACAGAACTTACCAAAAATGTTGGTCAAGAAAATGTTAAAACATACTAGCAATGAAATCTGAAACTATGGTAACTTAAACTGTGCTTCTGCAGCACAGATCACACACTAAAACAACTATATTTTTTGAGGCTAGTCCATTTATTTACAAAATTACATTGAATCTATAGTTAGGCAAACATGCTGCTAACTTACCACTCGTTATGTTCACATGCAAATGACCTCGCTGAATGATCGCCAGACGTTTCCAGCTCTCCACCGGTAGTGGTAAACCTGCAGCAAACCTCTGGCGACAATGAAGAGTTTGCCGCAAAGCTCATTTGCATGTGAAAATAATGACAAATAACTGGGTTAACCAACGGACCAATCATCGCATCTGAAATGTTGCTCTGGTCATCCTGAAATAACTGTGTCCTGAAAATCCAAAGCCTGCATAGAGTAAATGACTTTAGCTGAAAGAGATGCAGATGGATTTCTGATGATGTGTCTGTCAGTGATCGGCGAGTGGCTGACCAAAGCTTGAGACTTGTTTCTTTCTTCGCCTGTTTCTGTCTGTAACATGATAAATTCATCATAAAATACTAGCTACCTTTATTTCAACAAGACTGACGCAACCTTTTTTTGTGCTATGAATCAAAAAAATGACAAACATTTTTAAAGCAGATTTTACAGATTTGTTAAAGCCCTGTCTTTGCCCTGAAATCTCTACAAAAACACTACATGCATGCACATACATAGGAGTGTAATTCAATCTGTCCCGCTTGCATACACATGGAAAGCTTTCATATGCATATTCATGAACAATACACAAAACACTCTCACATACACTGCTTTTAGTTATGCTTGAATCAAACTTACCCTTTCTGAATCGCTCATCCCTTCCGGTCACGTTCAAGTAAAAATGCATGAGTAGAACAAATCTTTCTGGTGGACTGATTCAAGAGAGTCACTGGGATGAATCAAAATCCCCCACCGCTAATGGATCATACAGAAAAAGCGATTTAATTGGCATTAAATTAACAAACCATGTAATGGCAACAAGATAATAACAATTTTCCCATTTCTCGGGTTCAATTTGATTCAGACAAGACTGGGAGTGTCCTCTTATTTAGGGCAAGCAAGTTTGATTCAAGAGCTACTTAGAATCAAAAGAACTAATCACTACGATGACAAAAAGCATGTGAATGTGAAAAAAGAATATGACAAAACAGAAAGCACATGTTTTTAATAGGACTATTGATTTAACGTGTTAATTCTGTGCAATTAATAATAAAAAAAAATAATAAAGCATTAAACAAATGAACGCAATTAATCCTGTCCCTGCACCGTAATACAAAATATTCCAAACATCGGAGCAATTTCTAGCTTGAACTACCACCTGTTTTCAGCAGGGGGCAGTAAGTGAAACTCCAGCTGTATAGACAACACACCGCTGTGCAGAGAACAAACCACATTTAGACTTCCTTGCATTCAAATACAGCTGGATGGAGCGCAATTCCGAATGCAGGGATCTCAAGTGTTTTTCCAAGTTTCAAACTACGTTTAACTTGACACCGTTTTTGACATGACACAACCAAAGCACTTTAAAATCGTTTGCTTACACGTGTACATTCACACATCCTTTGAAAACCCATAATAAAGGGGGCCTGGGTAGCTGGCTAACCTGTATAGACGCTGACTATCACCCCTGGAGTCGTGAGTTTGAATCCAGGGTGTGCTGAGAGACTCCAGCCAGGTCTCCTAAGCAACCAAATTGGCCCAGTTGCTAGGGAGGGTAGAGTCACATGAGGTAACCTCCTCGCAGTCGCGATTAGTGGTTCTCACTCTCAATGGGGCGTGCGGTAAGTTGCGCGTGGATCGCGGAGGGTAGCGTGAGCCCCCACATGCTGCGAGTCTCTGCGGTATCACGCACAACGAGTCACGTGATAAGATGTGATGATTGTCTCAGGATCGGAGGCAATTGGATGGACTTGTCCTCCGCCACCCGGATTGAGGTGAGAAACCGCACCACCATGAGGACCTAGTAAGTAGTGGGAATTGGGCATGCCAAATTGGGGAGAAAATGGGATAAAGCTATAGAAAACCCCTTCTAATAAATCTATCTCGGACAGATTGACAAATTCACCTGCAAAATGGATTGCTAAAGCCACTTTTTGATTTGCCTGATCAATGCTTTGATCATATGCCATAAAAATGTAATTCACCAACCTTATTTTTCCACGACCCTTGTATGCGAGAGGTAAAACTAGTACATGTGAGAGCGTTTTGTGCATTTATGAGAGCATTTGGTATATATTGCGCATATATGAGTGTTTTGTGTGTACATGTAAATAAGAGCATTTTGAAGAGTATGTGAGAATGTTATTCATGTACACGTGAAGGTGTTTTGTGTGCATGTAAGCCCAAGCTGCAAGTATATTCATGCTTTTCACTTGCATGTGAGAGGTAAAGTTTGAACTACGGGCACATACTGTACACTTACACATCGCTGTAGTGCTGCAGTGTGTCAGTTTTTAGCTCTCCATTCAGAAATGGCCTGTGTTTGGCCGAGAGGCCCACAGTGGTCCTTTATTCATTGGGGTTGTTCACTGATCTGCCTGCTCATTATTATCCTGAGTCAGAGGCTCCAGAGGGCCGGCGCTGACATCATGACTGATTACTCCGTTAGCGCTGGAACCCCACAAGGGCAGCACCTCGCCAGGGAGCGCGGAGACTGCCACACTCTGACCCTATCACCACGGTACCCCAAAACACTCACAGCCAATATTGCCGCGGTAACCTGACAGCTCAAGTGATGTTTGGGGCAATGGAGCGCTTAGGCTAGCTATGACTGAATATGACAGCTTCTTTCGAGCGCACACTCTCTATCGGCTGTAGTGAGTGATGGGTTTATTTCATGTCTCTCATCAAATACGTTTCGCTTGTGGGAAATTTATGACCGCTGAAGCTCTGACAACTAAACTCCTGTAGACAAATGGATCATTGGACACTGCGGACATGTTCTTACATTTCAGCTGACTGTTACACTCTCCCGTAAATTCACCAATAATGATTGGTAATAATCAGGTACCAAAGCAAACATACACAAAACAATAGTCTTGAATACATTTTGCATGGTGTATTTCCCCATTTTTGTGCTATGTTGTTGAAGAGGCAGCAGACTACTATGATGTGTATCTGGCTGTCAAACACATACTGAGCTAAACAGAACTCATAAGCTACACATTTTGAGTCTAAATGGATGTATAACTTGAAGAATTTCAATAGTACACCGAAATGGTAATAGGCATATCAGTGTGCATGTGTTGTACTTGCTATAGTGTACTTCCATGTTCCTTCTTCATAAATAGCAATGCCAAAAGGCAAATCAATCAATCACTGAAACAACAAATAGCATGCATTGTTGCGCAGATCTAGTAGTCTTAGGTATTATTATGGTACTCATTAATCTAAATAAATTCCCTTCTTAAATGCATAGTAAACTTTTATAGATATGAAATAATCAATATGGATATTGCGACAAGGGGTGCATGGATAGATCAGCCACCGATCTAAATCGCCCAATTTTTGTCATCAATCCATGATTGCCGATCGGCCGGCCGGTCGTGCTTAAATTCAGGGCTGATCTTTTGAGTCAGGTGGTGTCAATTCTAAGCATTCACAAATGTGATCTTTCAGACATGCTGTAATTTAGATGAATATGCCGGTTTGTTTTAAAACATGTGTAAGAATATCAACTGTATGAATATTAAGCTGCCCATTTTCTAGGGTCAACACAGTGACTGGAAACATGCATAAAAACAAATTAAACAACAAATATATGCAAATAAAAATCAGAGTATTTGTGATGTAACGCGAGTCGCGACATTCAGATGGTGTGTGGAGCAATAGAGACTGTTTGCGCGATCATGAGCGCTATTAGCATCTGCCCCTTCAACATGAGCGCTCTCGGTGTCAAACAAGCACGCTGTCCAGGTGCTCTCAATATCTCATCAGTTACTCATCTCAGCGCAATTCTCAAATTAATTGAGGATCCCAATTTAAATCAGACTGATGTTGGTCGCAATGCCACTAATCACAGATATAACAGTTAAATAACGGCACCGAGCCTTCAAGCATTTGCTTAATAATTTGTTATTTGTATTGCAACAAAATGCCACAGGTGGTAAACAAATCATAAATACTAATGATTCCTCACAGGCGCAGTTTTGGAGCTAGCAAGACAACTTTCTTATTTTAGAACGCATCTCTGCTGTGTGTGATGCTCTCATGGTTTTTAGTATGTCACAATGACCTTTGATATTGACAACAGAACTATTCATAACTGTTTTCAATACAAATAAATGTTAGCAATTTACAATTAATGCCATTTTACTGTGTGGGGCTTAAGCATAACTGCAAAAGTGTGGCTAAGGGCACTTTAAAAACAAAAAGGTGAACGTATCGGCTTCAAATTTCCTGATCGGTGCACTACTAATTGTAACTTTGAAAATTCTGTATATATTTTAGCAATTTTTGCAATTTTTATTGTTAAACTGTTCATAAGGCAAAAGTTGAAAGGTATTTAAATGGTGGGGGCAAAACCAAAAAATTGGATGACATCAATGGGGGTGGAACAAGTTCCCGGGTCACTAAAGACCCAAGGTATGCAGGGTTCAACAAAATTCTGTTTACCACCAGCAAAAAAACAGGGTGCCATGTTAATAACAAATGGCAAATTTTTACTTTAGTGTGTAGGCGGCCTTAGACTTATTTTAGACTCCACTTTATTCACTAGAGTTTATGCTGCGAATGCACTGATTTCAATGGGGATGGTGCGTCAAAAAGAAGGAGAGGAAAAATTTAAGGCATTGCAATAATGACGCTCCCTCATGCCACCAAAAGATGAAAGCATTTCAACTTTTGATTCATAGCACTCTGACGTAGGCATAGAAATGCGGGACATGTTGTGCATTGAAATCTAAAAAATATGGCCTCAAAATGGCAGCAAACTTGTCGCAAATTCGCCACTCCCCTTCCAAAAAATCGAAACTCGCCACAAATTTGCTGCTCCTTATTTTCACACGCAAATGAGCTTGTGATTCCCCACAAATGTTTGCCAGAAGTTTGCAGCTTTTCACCGGTAGTGGTTAACCAGCAGCAGTCCTTTGACAACAATGAAGAGTTTGTTGCCAAGCTCATTAGCATGTGCAACAAGTTTGCAGCGATTTTGCAAAAACTCTAGATTTTTTGGTAAGGGTTGCTTTACCTGCGCATACTATGCCTGATTAAAATGTGGGCGGTTGACAACAAGACAAGATTTTTGCAGTGAAAAACACCACGCAAATGTGGCACAAATGTTTTGTGAATTGGCTCGACCTGTTTTTACCACACCACTGTGGAGCCAAACATCCAAACCCGCCCTAATTCAGCCCAGTCTTGACTGTCCTTGTCTTTTGCGTCTATGTGACCTCTGCTGCAAATACAACAGCTCACTTCATATGCAGCATGCTCAAAGGGGCCCTGCATAGCTAACAACATCCAACCCTTTGCTCACTGGCAAACGCAATCCTCCACCATCAGCGTTTCCAAACTCAGCTTTGAGACAGTCAATTAGGTTCAAGGTGAGAGAGACGCATGTCATCGTTTAAAGCTCTCTGCTCCGCTGGACCACGCATCAATCTCTGCTACATTGGCTGGCAGACGGCTTGCGGGATCAAATGAGGAATGTTATTGGCCAGAGGGTGACAGGAGGGATTTTGTGAGGGAGACTATTGGTTAATATCGCAACCGTTCCGGAGAGCATTGGTTGGGCGCATCAATGCAGTGATGGATTGCTTTCGGATGCACCTCTGTCTAGCTCAGAGGGGTTTTTATTCTGATTTTTACTCTATTTACCCCCCAGAGACCGCGCCTGGATTGGCCAGGACGTGACTCCAACTTCCTGCTTTAATTCCAGCTTCAGGGTATCGATTGGATGGAAATCAATCGAGCCCAAAGCCACAAAGCCATGGGGGGAGGAGACCCGGTAGAGATGCAGCCAAGCAACTGGGCCGAACAGCTTTGAATAAATCCCCTGACAAAAGAGGTGGAGACTGATACAACTCTTTACTGCATGAAGAGCATTCTCCAAATTAAAAACAGAGTGAGAGGGGGTGAGAATAAATCCAATCTCATCCCGCCTTCATTAAGAGCTCAGCTCACATAAGGGCCATCCAGAAGTGCTGAGTGCAGGCGGGAGAAAAAGGTGATGCAATATAAAACTGCACTTTGTTAAAATGAGTAAATGTTAATAAGATTTTAAAATGACTGAATGGGAGTGAATGATAAAAAGGAAATTACGCCTGTTCTTATTCCCGCTATGTAGCTCTTATCTAGTAGAGCCCGTAAGTGACCTGACACACCACAGAGCTTCAGTGACTTCTGCACAAGAGCTTCCACGTGATGAGCTTACCAAATGATGAGTCAGATTTTTTTAAAAGGGGAATTTACACTTTTTAACGATGATATTCAATTAATTTGTTCCCTGGACTGTAATAAGAAATATTTCTTCCGTCTGAGCAATTTCAAGGTTGAAATACCACCTTTTTTCAGCAGGGGGCAGTAAGCGAAACTCCAGCTGTATAGACAACGTGCAGCTGTACAGAGAACAAACCACATTTAGGCTTACTTTACACTAGCGACAGCACAAGATGAGAATGCATTCTTGCATTCAAGCACAGCTGGATGGAGCATGTCTCTTCAGTTGTGTTTTTTGAAAATACAAACAACGTTTAAATTGACACAGCGACTTAAAAACAAGTGAGATGCTCCAATTCGTGTGTCTGACACGTGTTCATTAACGCATCCTTAGAAAATACCTTTTAATAAATCTCTCAGACAGACTGACAAATTCAAATGATTGCTGTGAACTGTAGGTCAATTATAAGCTTATGTTCAATAATTTGGGAATATACAACAACATAAACAATATATTGCCTTCTAAAGCCACTCTCGTATTGTCTTGTCAATGCTTTACTTGCCTGCCACAATAATGCAATGCATTTTAATAGTCTGAATTATTATATGTATAGTTATGTAAATATAAATATAACTTATTGTATTGTAATATATTGTTTTATTGCTATTTGAGGGCCATTCTCAGCAAATATGTATGTTATGCAATTAATTTGATTCATTAATCACCATATCATGCAATTAATTCAATGAAAACTTTTAATCAAACCAATTTATATATATATATATATATAAAATACCACTAATACCACTTATAACAAAACTCATTGAGCCTCATTCATAAAACTGTAAAATGGGAGTTATTGGGAGTAATTCGTCCTTAAAATGGACTTTCCCAAAAACGTTGCTCCTGATTCACAAATGCAGAATACTTTATCATAATCCATGCCCATGAAAACACCATACGAGGAAGGTAGAAGGAAGACTTGTAACAAATGCCCTTAACATCTACAGAACAGAAAATATATATATATATATATATTATGAATGAAGTGCATTCACATCATAAAAATTTGGATTTAGCAAACACAATAGCATCTCAATAAAAGTGAGTAGCTAACTGTCATTGAATGCTTTTGCTGGATTGTTGTTAGCAAACATGGACATGTACGGTTTTCTCCTCATGGGTTCCAAGGGCGCATGTTCAGTCACAGGCTCGTGGCTATCAGTTGGCAGGTATTGCAAGAGAATTTATTTTTGGATATAATCTGAGCTTTCACTACTATTTTAGATCAAAATCAGTTTTATGGGGTCTAGTCCGGTTTTTGAGTGGACAGTTCTGTTTCAAGACGCATTTTCTAGGTCCACTTGCAGTTTCGTGACGATGGAAATCTGGAAACTGTAAATGGCTAGTATAGTCTACTTCAAGTCACCTAACATTGTACATTTATGAATGGCTTTGGGTGTCGGAGAAATCACACTGCCAGTGCGATGTAGGCAATCTTTTCCCTACACTTAAATTAGTTGACGCTCTTCAAAACAGAACATCTTTTCATTTGTCATTTCAAAGCACAATTCAAACAGTAGGAAGAGGTCATTCAGCGCATTCCGTCTATGATACGTGTTTTACATCATACAGCGACAATATATATATATATATATATATATAGCTTATGTACTGTACATTTACACATTCAGTATATTGGCATCTGTAAACATTTAAAAGAAAAGTGATTATTTGAATAGTTCCTTTACCTAAGACCTAAAAGGCCTGACCACCAATTAGCATGAAGAAGACTGTGAAGTGTGTGCATGCAAGCACGTGTGCATCAGTATTCCTCTGAGGATGTGTTCTTGTATTACATATTCAGGGCCGAACACGCATTCTGAATGTGCCATAAATTAAGTTCTTTGAGGCCTGCGACCTACGTGTGCTGCCTCATTACCAGGGCTAACCTCTCCTGAGTCATGAAAAAAACAAAATGCAGATTGCAGACAAAATCTGCTCTAAAAACCCTGACCATGGCCATATGTGTCAGGACTAAACTTACAAGGCATAAAAATGAGTTTCTGAGGACAATGAGAATTTAGACAGTTTAGCACTGCCATGATGCATCCATGTCATCCACACTAAGCATCTGTCGATAAATGCACTTATTTCAAGATGCAAGAGACACATTTTTAGTTACAGAACTCAAAATCTGATGGACACGGTGAGTATTTTACAACAGGAGAAAGAGATTATAAATAGAAGGATTAGTAGTCAGCATTTAGTATATTCCTGATTCCTCTGCCATTTCCCCTCAGAATTAATGGCGCACTTTCAGAACGCTTCCTTTTTTGCTCGTAAAGAATGTTTCACAAACACACTCATGCAAAGAAAAAATGAAAGAGCGAACACACATTGGCTTTCATGCTTCCAGAAATCCACAGAGCAAAATCTCGCAAGACATTGAAGGGATAACAACAGCTTACTGTTCGGTGAAAGAAATACTTCAAACACACACACACATTGTGTCAGTCATAAGAGTATCTGTACTGCACAGAAGCGATTTGGAAGTTCTCACCAGTCACCATGATGTGTGTGTTCAGCATGTATCTTGGTTTGAGGTAGTCACTCACTGTTATTCAGATTGGGTGCATAACTTGCATGATTTCATGGATGACCACAATGATGTCCGCAAAGAGTTTTCACCCATGGTAACACGTTACCTGATTAGAATCAATCATCAATAATAGAGGTTGACCAGTTAAACGGTTAAAAATAGAGATACGAATAACAGAAAATAGAGGTTGAAAGTTATTGGATTTTGACGATCCCAATAACTAAGGTGGTGGAAATAGTCGATAACGGAGTAATCCTTAGATAGTTTTTAAAATCGATTTACTGAATGGACAGACATAGAGACTAAAAGAGTCAACAGTGAAATAATTCCCAGATTCACTTTATTGTGGAACTAAGATTTGGTGCATAACCTTTAAACATAACACTGGGGAATCTTATTTGGAAATGGCTTTGCCCCCAGCTGGGAGCACAAACCGATAAGGGAAATACAATGTCTTCTCTTACAATCATGTACAACATATTAAAATATATAAAAACTATAAAGTAAATGGTCTGCACTTATATAGCGCCTTTTTAACCTTAGTGGCATTCAAAGCGCTTAACACTGTTACTCATTCACCCATTCACACACACACACCAATGACAGCAGAGCTGCCATGCAAGGTGCTAGCCTGCCATTGGGATCAACTTGGGGTTCAGTGTCTTGCCCAAGGACACTTCGGCATGTGGAGTCGTGTGGGCTGGGAATCGAACCACCAAACCTGCAATTAGTGGCCGACCCGCTCTACCACCTGAACCACAGCCGCCCCAGTAACATTGTCATATAACAAATATGAGCAGTAATTCACTTCAAGTCGATCTTCAGTGATTGCTTGTCATAAATCGCCAGTATTCTGGTGATTCGGTATTATAAAAACAGATTTTTTTCCTTTCTTAGGGACACTATCAAAATTAGCATTAACCCAACAATCAATAATGGTTATATAAGTAAACGTTCAATAATGTCCATGGCACTGATTACTCGACAAACCCGATATAACAGAAGATATGCATTATCCACTTTCAAGGCGGTTTCAATGCCAATGTTTAATTTCAGAAAACTATCGGCAAACATTGGAGTAATGTCTGCTGATAACGGTAGTTCCAAAATTAGCTATAAGCACAGGTTTATTTAAAAATTTAATTATATATCGGTCGACTTCTTACAGAAAATTCGCATTATCCATTTAAAATGCTGTTGGAAAAATTACAAATTGTAATCGGTTAAGTGCAGTTATCGGCCAATGCTGATAATCCAAAAAAACTCCTAGTTTTAATTTTGGCCATTAAACGATAGTTTCAAAACTAGCTATCAGTGTGACTCCAGACAGGTCTCCTAAGCAACCAAATTGGTCCGGTTGCTAGGGAGGGTAGAGTCACATGGGGTAACCTCCTTACTAAAATGTGGTTTGTTCTCGGTGGGGCTTGTGGCGAGTTGGGCGTGGATGCCGTGGTGGATGGTGCAAAGCCTCCACACGCGCTATGTCTACGTGGCAACGCGCTCTACAAGCCACATGATAAGATGCGCGGGTTGACTGTCTCAGAAGCGGAGGCAGCTGGGATTCATCCTCCGCCACAAAGATGGAGGCGAATCTCTAAGTTACCACGAGGACTTAAAAGCACATTGAGAATTAGGCATTCCAAATTGAAAAAAAAAAAAGCTATCGGCAACAATTTATTATCATTTACTCACCGTTATTCCATCCTAGAAATGAATGACTTCCTTTCATCTGCTAAATTTTAATTACGATTTTTAGAAGTCCATACAAAGTGAATGGGTGCCAACATTTTGAAGCTCCAAAAATCACAAAAGTCAGCAAAAAGTAATCCATAAGACTCCAGTGGTTAAATTAATGTCTTCAGAAGAGATATGACCGGTGAGGGTGAGAAACAGATCAATATTTACGGTCCTTTTCACTATAACTTCTCATCCCTGTTCAGTCAATCTCAACTTAAACATTCACTTTCATATTGTTCTTCTTGTGTTTTTGGTGATTCACATTCTTCATGCATAACACCCCCTACTGGGCAGGGAGAAGATCTTGATCTTTTTCTCAACCACACCAATCATATCACTCCGGAATTCATGGGTTAAAACACTGGAGTCGTATGGATTACTTTTATGATGCATTTAAGTGCTTTTGGAGCTTCAAAATTTTGGCACCCATACACTTGCATTGTATGGACCTACAGAGCAGAAGTATCCTTCTAAAAATACATAATTTGTGTTCTGTGGAAGAAAGGAAGTCATACACGTCTGGCATGAGGGTGAGTAAATAATGAGAGAAATTACATTTTTGTATAAACTATTCATTTAATACATTTTGCTATGTTCAAAATGTGTATTATCCAATTACAAGGCTGTTGGAAGATACTAGAAAATATGACCTATTTTAATCAGCTAAGCATAAGAAACTAGTGGCAATCTATTGCTGTCAATTTCTGCTGCTGTTAACCGACAGTTTCCAAAAGTAGCACTCTGTCGGCAAAACCGATATATTGATCGACCTCTAAAAGAAAATTGCAGTTCTGAAAATAACCAAATATAGGCTGATTAATTGGCCTGACTAATATTTCAGTCTATCACTAATCCAAAACCTGTGCGTGTGTGGATGAGTTGAGACAAGCCCAGACAAAAAAAATTAAAAATATTTCTCTGACATCAGCTGTGTCTCTCTCTAAAGTCTTTTAACATCGAGGATTATGGGTATACCCTCCTTATGGCAGCGCAGCTGAATGCTCCCGGTGGGCAGCACCCCTGCACAGGGTGTGCGTGTGTGTGTGTGTGAACTGGAATTGATTTGATAATCCTCTTCATTATTGAGAGAGAAAATACGGGTTATTAGCATGAACAAAAGAGGGGTAACAGACAGAGAGGATGAGTGCCACACCAGTGCCACACCTCTCTGCATAACCCTCATCCCTCCATTCCAAAAAAAGACAAGCTTGTGACTCATCCGCAAGTTTTGCAGCTTTCTTCTTTTCCTGCTTAAAGTTTTCGTGTTTTGTTTGAAGCTTTTAAGGGATCAAACTGTCACTCTGTTCATTCTCTTGCTTTCTTTCAGCGTTCAGCATTGCGTGTAGGGTGGAATTGTTGATGTCTCAAGCGCACCACTTAAACCCAAATAAAAGGCTTCTGAAATCTCCTATGACAGTCGCACTGTTCCTGAACCTATTGAGCTGCCTCTAGACAGCATTTTCATTCATTTTACCTCACGTTAGGGATGGGGATCGTGAGGAACTTAACGGTTCCAGTTCCATTTGCTCTTAATAATTGCAATTCCATAACAGTTCCATTAACGATAATTACTTTTGAGGAAGAAATATTTTCAAAGATGAAATGCAATTTTTCCATTTATTGATTTTCTTTTAAAAGTAATAAATAATTTCAGAGTACGTCAGATCAGATATATCAAATCAAATATAAATCTAATACAGTTCTTACAAAAAAGACTGTTTAATGACCTTTCAAAGACATTTTGGACGCATAAACAATCCAATAATTGATTCAAATGGACCAGATCATAAGAATCAATAGTTCAGAAATCGGACTACGCTGGTTACGCTGTGGATTCAAAAGAACCGGTCATTAGACAGGGTTTCTGCAGGTTCTATGAAGCCAAAGTTAAGACATTTCAAAAAAGACCTTTTTAAGACCAACTAAAGGAAATGTAAGTAATAGATCCAATATCAAATATCTATCTAAATTCATATTCAATATCTCATCGCATATTTCTCTAAATGAAAATGCCTAGGGAGCACAAGAACAGTCATACTCAACACAGTAGTAACACTTCAAAGTTTAAAAGCCCAATTTAACAGATCTTAATAACTGATTAAAGGGGTCATGAAATGAGAAATCAAAATTCCCTTGATCTTTTGACATATAAGAGGACATTGTACTATAAGTTTCAGAACTCAAAACTTTCTCATTAGTCTAAAAACAGCTTATACTGAAGCCAATCTGCCAAAACGACTTTATTACGTAATAGTTTGGCTAAACACCGCCTCTGCAGAAGATGATCAACGCCTGCTTCTACATCACTGCCTGTTTAGCCCCGCCCACCAATTCACGCATGTAGTAGATAAATAACAAGAGAGGCAAACGCAGGTCTACGCAGTGCAATGCCATGTTGTGGAAAAACACCGTCTTTGCATTGCCTTCCTTCTGGATCCCAACATCGGTCTGGAGCATATAAAAAGTTATTTTCTTTTGTTACAAGAACCTTCCTATAATTCTGCAGTCTAAATCCATTGTCCTAGATTAACCAATAAAACTTGTTTTACTACTCACTTTTGGCGCCCCTCTGTGGACATTACACCCAGAAACTGGAGCTGACACGTGCCCATACGTTCAACAACACTTCAGCTTTGGCCTCGAGGGCAGATGTTCAAATTGCGTTAAGCACAAGAGTTCAGCTTAAAAACTTTCGACCTACTGTCGCCGAATTATTAGTAAGACCCATCTGACCATGCAGCAACATTTTGCATAACCGAAAATTTGCAATACTCGAAAATTTTGTTTCTCCTGGTATATCACCCACCTCATAACACGTGATATAGAAAACACATTTTCTGCTACATCTCTCTCAATTTCTCTCAACCTCTCTGACTGTGGATGAGTCAGGAAAACAGAGCTATGGGACCAACACCGCATACAGATTTAGCCTCACAGACACTAGCCCCTATGGACTGACCAATGTCACCTAACAAACGGATACGATGCATGAACCCCACTGGGCTCAAATCCGACACTGCGGAAAGAGAAACGAAGAGAGGGAGAGACACACACACACACACAGAGAGAGAGAGAGAGAGAGAGAGAGAGAGACAAGAAGCAATGGAGGGAGATAGAGATGAGTTGTTGCGTTCGAGGCTAGTTCAAGCGTAAATAAACACCGAGTCCTCCACAGTGAAGGCCTAGAATTGCTATAACACACACACACACACACACACACACACAAACACACACACACACACTCTCTTACCTAGCTATCTAAATGAGGACACCAGGGACACTAGTAGAGGTCTTGGCTCTTTTGGTGCACTAAGCAAGATACCAAATAAAGTTATAGTTCTTTCTTTTGAATAAGTGTAAGATATGGTGTTAGTCTAGTGCAGTGGTTCAAATTTTTTTTTAATCATTTTTAAATTGAATAATATTATGTAACTACCCTTAAAAAAAAGTGTATAATTCTGGCAAACTAGGCGCAAACTTGCCACTTATTATTGTCACATACAAATGAGCTTGTGATTCGCCACAAATGTTTGGAGCTCTTCGCCGGTAGTGGTGAACCTCTGGCAAACATATGGCAACAATGGACAATTTGTCGTAAGTTTGTCACAAACTCTCAATTTTTGTAAGGGTAACTATGTAATAACACATAGTTTAAGGAGTAGTTAACCTAAAAATCCAAATTCTGTCATAATTTACTTGCCCCCATGTTGTTCGCAGTGGTACGCGTTTTCACATAAGAACTTGGGTTGCAGTTAAGTGAAAAATTGCTTTTTCTTCTACTGAAATTTGAGGTTGTTTCTCACCATAACCTAACAAATGCTTTCAAAGACTTGAAATATGACGTACAAGCTGTATACACTACTTTTGTGATATTTGTGGGTCCTTTGTGAGAATCTCTGTGAATTTGTGGTAAAAGTGGCTTTGAAACCTCTCAGTATCGATTAAATCATGAGCAATGACAGCCATCAGTATCTTTCCTTTCTGATTGTAAAAGGTATTTTAAATCATATTCGGGGCAGCTTTTGGACAGCAATTCCCTTTGTCTTCTGAAAATGTATTTGCATAATCCTCATGGGTTCTCAACACTTATAGTAGAATTATGCATTTTTAGCTACTACAAGTTACACTCGGATGTTAATGTTAGCTGTTGCACAATCGATATAAACAAAATGTATACCTTTCTACCTACAAAACAGATTAAAATAAATCAAAGAATGTAATTTACTTACACCACTTCTCACTGGTGTGACCTTCGAAACAATGCGATGAAGAGTTCAAACACTTAATGGGCATGTTTTTTTTGTAATTTGATTATCTCGATCGGTACGGCACTATTATCATCCATTTGCCTCTTTTGGATTCTATTAAAAGAGATTTCTTTTTTAAACTGGCTATCTGTAGCAATGAGGGAGGTCACAGGAGCAGGATCTAAACGCAGCTACTTTAATAACAATAAAACAGAAAACAGGGCAGGATAAACGTGGAAACAGAACAAGAAAAGGAACCAGGAAGTAAAACAATTATAAACAAACAGGACTGGAATCGGCGCACGAACAGGGGAGAAAAATTAACAACCGACAAAGGAGAAAAACAGGGCATTATATACATGAGGGATAATTAGGTAAATAACACACAGGTGAAAACAACAGGGAACAGCTGGAAGTGATAAGAGCAGGGTATTATGGGAAGTGTAGTCCGGGATGACACGGGTAAAACATGTATAAACAGATTTTTTATTTAAATTCAAAAATATATCAAACGAAATACTGTATCCCGCTAATGAGGCAAATTTGCTATGAAATCTTGATTTTCGTGCTTGTAAAAATGCTCCTCTACCAAAATCCGATACCATCTCACTTACAAATGTATTACGTAAACATTCAGCCCACAATGTAAAATCATATTATGTCCTCCTAGTGAGATTATTTAACTGCAAAAGCTGCAATTTAATGAGATAAATATATAGTTTGCATGTAATTCAAATGTGTGCGCTTGTGCATGTGTTGACAGTGTTGCGTTGACGCCGGTTGCTCATACCTGTTAGAGCCCCTCCGTGGCTCATACAGGGAAAACACCGTCATGAGCATCGCACGCTCTGTTTGTAGCAGATGACCTTTGAAAGAGCGCAAATTCACGTTGTAGCATGAGGCACATACAGAGTACATACTTATTTCATTAAAGAGCAGCCTTTTGTGGTTTAATAATGACTTTGAGTCACGTAGCGAGTGGGAATCTGCAGTCATAAAGTCAGAGCTCCTTACAAAACAATACAGAAGCACTTCAAAATAAAAGTCCCTTCAAAATAAAAGCTACATTTATGAGAAAAAAGTATGACAGAAATACATCACTACTGTAAAGTTATATAATATTCACTGTAGTACTACTACTACTACTAATAATAATAATAAAAAAAAAATCTGTAGTAATTCTATTATATTTAAGCAGTATCTGACATCTGTGATGTTCTGTTATGCAGCACTTTATTTGATAAAAAAAAAAAACAATATTATGTTCAAAATTAATTGTTATATTTTCATTTGATTAAAGTTTTAATGAATTAATTTATTTCAACACCATTTTGATGATAAAATTGAAATAAACTGTTGATATGGAATTTCGGAGTCTGTACATGTACACATTCTCAAATAAATTTGATCAGGACATCCCTTATATATTTATTTTATTTGCAACACAATTTAGACAAAAAAGACAAATTTTTGTGGACAATACAGACAAATGGAGATCAGGATAGGATGATACCACAAACAAAGCAGGTGTTTTGGCACCGCCCACCACAGTAATGGTTTTTCAGGCTTGGGTAAGAGACTGATTTAGTTAATTAAACTGAATGCAAATGGAGACATTTAGCTGCTGTCCCTACTTACAAATTGCTATGCTAAGCACCAAGCAGAAGTCAGCGATCATATACTGGACACATACATTCAACACAATTCCACATATTAAATAACATCAATCAATAAAGCACACATACACATGACGCAAACCACACACACATACATATACACACACAAACATCTTCTGCAATTGTCTGATGAGCACCGGTCAATTTTGGCAATAATTGCACAAACCTTTCTACCATCAATGACTGAATTAGCTTCAGTTTGTCATGTGCAAGAAGCGTGCTCCACTTGTCCAGTGTCATTAACCTTATAAATATGCAAACACGAATGTTAACCCAGGGCTTGCAATGTACCGTTTGAAATCCTGAAACCTGATTACCCAACATGAATTACTAACCCAGAGTAAAGGATGAACGGTGCGATAGAACAAGACAACCCAGGGTTACGTTAACTCAGGGTTAACCACTTCAAGTGGGAAAAGCATAATAGAGTGTAACAGTGTAGATCCAAAAGAAAAAATCTGATTGATTTAATTGGTAATGAGACAGTGAGCTCCAAGATTGTAAATCAATATTGTACCTTATGTTGAAATATTTGGTGTGCATTATTCAATTTATAAGAAATTGTGTTTAGGAGAGTAATTCCTGGTAAAGAACTACACTACCCTATGATCCTGAAAATTATTGCCCAATCAGAGAATCGCAGCCAACAAAGTGCGCCAAACAAGCTCTGCAGTGAACGACCACTCGCATGACATGCTGTAAATAACTAAATAAATTCAGTCTTCCTAGACTCTCATATCTCAGTAATTAGTGCTAAAATATATTGCTTTTGTACTTAGCGTCTACAACTTTAAATGAATAGTTTCATATTTTCCCATTGTTTTTAATTTGATTACGTCATTTGCAATGCTTCATTGGATTGTAGTTCATTCCCATTTGAAAGATGTTATGTACACAGTCCTGTACCTTTGTCTTTTTGTCTGATTTGTTTGCTTCAAATGAAAGTTTGGCCGTGGTTCAAATTGGAGCTGGTTGGTTTGTTTCATGGCTGGGAACTTCCTGTACCTTTGCTTTTTGACTGATTTGTTTGCTTCAAATGAAAGTTTGTATGGCTATGGTTCACCTTGGAGATGGTTGGTTTGATTCATGGCTGGTAACTCTGTTTATTAAGATTTTATGAAGTCCTTATGGAAGAAAGTCATATGAAAAACACTTCCAATGAATGGTATGAGCCAAAAACAAAACATTGTGTTTTTTCCAATCATCCCATCTATTAATCTGACATCCATTTTGGGTTTAGAGCTTGATCGCTCTTAATAAAGAGCTTGTATGCAAAATCTGAGCTTTGGTTATTTCATATTACAGGGCTATATTTATTTGTTTACAATAATATTCTGTTATAAAAGCGGTACTTTGGCGATACTTTGACATTTCAACTCTACTGCGAGCAAGCCTTGTCCAAAAGAGCAGCAGAAATATAACATAGCCAAGACTTTTCACCAAAAGTCAGCAGATATTCTTCTCTCAGAAAGCCACTGTCTGCTGAAACAAAAGCTGTCTGACTGTGTTTATAAATCTCAAAGATATGTTGCTTTATCAGTGTGTGAAGGGAGTTGAAGCTAGCTTAGTGTCCTTGAGCTGAATGCCAGCAACATCTTATCCTCCTCGCAAACTAGCTCCAAACATCCTCACAACTGATTCCAAGCCTATGAATTACATCAAAAACAGTCCAGTGAAACGAGCCAATCTGCAGTTCACATCACCACAATGCAGAGCCATTATCTAAAAGAGATAAAGGCTTTCTCATTTAACGGTTTCCATTGGGAGAAATGAGTGTGATGTGCACTCCAGGCCGTTGGTATATCAAGAGCACGAGTATTGAAGAGGGAACAACATAATGTCCTTCCTGCCTGCAGACGACACTTATTATGCATTAGCTTAGCATAGCCGTGAAGTTAGCCAAGGAAGCTAATAGAAGAGCCTGTCTCTTCCCATCATGCTACAGTGTGGTTGGTTCAATCCACAGAATAAAATCAAGCAATGCAGGCACTCTTAGAGATGCAAGTTAGCATGTATCAGAAAGCTGTTTTGGTAAGTTTTAGCAGCCAATAAGATTGATCCATATGGCTACAGTCAACACTGTTTTTAACGAGTCTGTCACAGCCGGGCTGTGAGTTTAACTGCCTAGTTAGAAATCACCCTCATTAGGGCACAAAACACATGGTGGCCAATTGAAAGGAGTGGGGCTTTCAACGCACAAATTCATTTCATGAAAATGTATTAGCAGATTAATCTGTTTTCTGTGGCCAGTAGGTGGAGCTGTCAGCAAACTGGTTAGGTTGTGCATATCGTTTGCCAAAGTGTTGGCAAGATAAAATGTGACTTTGATTTGTAATTTTTAATGTGATTCCACAAAATGTGCACACACAAAAATAAATAAATGAAAACCCAACTAATGTAAAGTTTGTTAAAAGGCTTAATTGGTTATAAAAATGGTGTGAAAACTGGATTTACAAAATAAGTAGCGATTCTTTTTCCCTCAGATATATTTATTTTTTAAAATACAGGAAAACTGAAGCCTTAAATAGAAGCATGTATAGCTGCTGCAGCAAATTTGCGGCCAATGAGATTGCTCCATATGGAAACAGTCAACGCTGCTTTAACGAATCGCAGGGCTTTGTGTCGCCCAGGTTATAAATCACCCTTATTAGGGCACAAAGCACATGGTGGCCAATAGGAGAGCACAATCTCTTAGGGCCTAGCAGAAGCAGAGAAGCTCAAATTAATTTCAGGTGCTCAGAGAAATCTTTTAGAAAATCACAACATATATAAGATGAAAAAGCAAGATACAGCAAGCATTTTCAAGGCATCAGTTCAGTTGACAGGAAGATAAAACGAGAAAAGCAATATCTCACCTGCACTTCATGGGAGTAAATAGCAGATCGCTCTTACAAAGGAAACTCAACTCTCATTCCATGTGAAGTGACAATCTAACAGAGTTATTGGATCACTATAATAAACCGCTTTCAACATCTCAGCCAACACCTGCACAGACACAAGCCAAAGAGATCTATAACATTAGTATTCTTATTCTTCTCAATGGCAGTTGCTCAGCTGGCGTATGCACCCCTAAAATGCATGTAACCTGCTAAGTACAATCTTTGCTCATAGGGATTGGCTGAGTTTGGAATGGCATACTTTGTTTCTGAGCCAATCATCTGAGCCATGAATGTCATGTGACTAATTAATCATGTGACAGGATGCATCAAAATTTAAAAAAAACAAAACCACTGAATATTTTTGGAGGGTGAAAATCTTGAAAATCTTGGCCGAAAATGTAAACAAAAAACATTCATTTAAAATTTGATAACTGAAACACAGAAATGGTGGCGTTTGTGTCACATTGTGTCCTAGTTTAATTACATTTAATGTAAACACTGAATGTTGATTGACGATATACAGTAGGTGTCCAATCCGGCCTGTACAAAATTCCACACAGTCTCGTGCATAGAGAAACTCAGTTCATTGCTCCTCAATCATGCCAAAAATTACAACACAAACGATGGATGGATCCAATAAATATTAGAAACAGAAAATGTGCATTTGTCCTGCATAATGTCTATATTTCCTCCTTGTTAATGGCCATACCCCCCTCAGCTGTCACAGAAATGCAAACAGTACATATGTAAAAAAAATATTAAAATATTTAATGTTGAAATGTGTAACAAAAGTAATGTATTAAAAGTAATTACTTTAATTCAGAGTCAGTAACTATAATCTGATTACATAAATGTAACTTTGAAAGTAATTACATTACAGAGGCTAACTGCTTAGCAATTAAATTACCCACAACACTGTTGTTAAACACTGTACAGATATGCTTTAAGTCAAATGTCAGTTATGTAAAATAATATATCAATATTTTAGAAATATCAGTGGAGAGATACAGTATACTTTTCACCCACAGAATGGTGGTTACGTTTAATGGAATATTACGGGTTTAATACAAGTTAAGCTCAATCGAGAGCATTTGTGG
Source organism: Xyrauchen texanus (assembly GCF_025860055.1). NCBI lineage: Eukaryota > Metazoa > Chordata > Actinopteri > Cypriniformes > Catostomidae > Xyrauchen > Xyrauchen texanus. The sequence continues at coordinate 6,218,355 of NC_068276.1, forward strand.
TATAATGTTGATTACCACAAAAAATTATTTTGAATAGTCCCTCATTTTCTTTAAAAAATTAAAAACCGAGGTTACAGAAATGTCCTTCTGGCAAGTCATTCACTGTCGGCCATCTTTGGAATACTCCCGGGAAACTATTTCCAGTCATGCCAGTGTAGCTCCTATCTACTTGGGGGAACATTAAAAATAAACAAAAACGGTTGGCCAAGATTACGATCAAAGAGCATCTTTTAAATCAGCAGTAAAATCTGACAAAACTGTCATGAATTGTGATTCTTTACCTCTTTATTACGCTAAAAACTAAATTTTTCTGGCTTGTATATCTAATGCGCATGTGCGTTCTTGAGATAATTGACAGGCAACATCTGTATCTAAAAGGTGATTGGCTCTTTGACCTGTAAGGTGGTACTTGTTGATCGTTGGGTGCTTAGTGCTCCTTGATTGATTCCAGTTTTTTTTCATTCATTTTAATGGAAGTGGCCCGTCTCTGCTAAACAGTCTCTAGTTACAGTAAGGCACTTACAATGGAAGTGAATGGGGATAATTTTTGTAGGGTTTAAAAAGGCAGAAATATGACACTTGTGATTTTATTAAAGCACTTCATTCCACTGATAAAACGTTATTATATATTTCAGCTGTAAAGGTGTTTAAATCGTTGGTTTATGGTTTACAGATTTAAGTTGTCAAGGCAACAAAGTTATACAATTGGATATAACTTTTCAAAGAAAAGGTTAGCAAGCAATTTTATCACACTAAAATCATAACACACATATTGTTTACTTCTTGTGGCTAGGGATGCCATGTTTTTTTGATGGTGATATTACCATCTTGAAGAAAATAAATAAATATGGTTTACCAGTTTTTCACAAAAAAACATTCCAACATAAAGAACTAGCAACAGACTATAAAATACTATCCAAAACACCTTACAAATAAACCTGTGGACTATGCATAAAAATGGGAACACTGCTCACAGAAGGCAATTTACTGTCTGATAATGACAAAAATGTACGTTTATTGTTGAACGTAGTGAATTTGTACAGAAGCAATGCTTTAAATATTGAGGATGAAGACGCAACTTTTCAAAGTTTACTTGCTGATAGTAACTACACGCAAATGCACCGAGCGCTGTCAGCATGCTAAACATTACAAAAAGTAGCATCACTTGAAAATCACCACAGCTAAAAATATTAAACTTACTATTCCTAGGAATTAAAGGAATATTCCTTTAACATCTACCAGCAGATGCCACACCTTTACACAAACGCGCAATCACACACAAGAGAGTGTTGCATCATGTCGAACAGTCTGTCCGTGAGACTTTGGTCACAGCATAACACATCCTGATCAGGGTGTGCACTAACACACATACATAAGCGACTGGCAATGCAGGTCAAACCCTTGACCCAATAGGTATTGATTAACGTATTGCGCTGATTTAATTTGAGACCAGTCGGGGTCAAAGGATCATATGGCAAATCCATCAACCCTCAGAGGAGCTGCCGGAAATGCAGAAAAATATGAAGTATAAAGTTTGCGGTGGGGGTCCATAAGAGGTGTGATTGAGAAAGAGTGACTGAACTAATCTTATTTAGACCAATTGACTAAGCATCCACACACACATACACATACACACACACACACACACACACACACACACACACACACACACACACACAGGAAGCCACTCAACAGTGCATTTCCCAAAGTCTTCGGCCTGTATCAAGTGACTCAAGCCGGTAGCCAGACTTAATGAGCAAACAGTGTTTTTCAGATTGGGAAAGTACTGCTAGGGCACATTGACGCTAACGTTATTACCACACAGACACACTCAGATAATGGCACTGTTGTTTACCTTGTGTTTGTGAGCATAGCTGGTTAGGATTAGGTCAACTAATGTGCTTTTGTGGTCATTCTGAAGGCTGTAAACACTAGATTCTCAACCAGATATCTACTCAAGGTCAATCTTTCTCATCCTTGAATTGTTTTTATATAAAGCAAAACACAAGGAGTACAGAAAAGGCATAACGCTACTCCTACAAAACAACTAAGCCATTTTTTACATTTGAAGATGTCCCAAAAGAGAGGTTTAGGTCAGATTTAGCTAACTTAGGAGGACATTTTCGTCCCTAAAGAAGAGCCAAGTAAACGCACACACACATAACATGACTGCTGCACTAGAACTAACAAGCACTGCAGAAAGACATGTTATGTTGTATGCAAAGCACAGGTTGATAAGCAGTGAGGCCGAAAGCATTAGAAGTCTTCACGGGTCCAAAAATGTTTGCCCGAACCCAAAGAGACTCGGAAATGTACTACCCAGACCCGAACCCGTCTATTATTTGAAAGCTTGGACCCGTACCCATGCAGAACCGAGAAATGCCGGACCCGAACCGGAGCCATCTATTTTTTGAAAGTTGGGACGCGGACGCGGCCGCGACAACGATTTCACAGCTGATTGCTATTAACAAGTTAATTTACAAGTTGTGAAAACTTTGTGTCTTACCTAATGTAACATTAGTAGCCTTCGCCGCTGTGCCTGGCCATGATGCATATAATCATCCTCCTTGCCAAGAAAATTGGTAAAAATACATCCAGGTTTTCTGTGATTCCTCTCTTGCTGATTGAAACCGCATAGCTAATCCACTCATTATTTCAGCTTCAAAAGTCCACTTGCTGTCACAGTGACGGATGACAAATGCGACAATTACAATCAGCTAGGCAGTTTTTTTGTATCTCGCATAAGATGACTTCGACTGTTTGCCCTTTTGAACTATAATAACGATTGCTCATTCATTGCCACGGCTGCTAACGTTAGCATTGCTAATTTGCTATTGTGTGCCTCAACTCTGCTCTGCCTCTGATGTCACTCAGCTCGTTGTGGCTTTGCACTTTTTTCACCTTATTTCTAGGCCCACACTTTCTCATCCTAATTTTACAATGTTGCAAGTTACAACACACACACACACACACACACACACACACACACACACACACACACACACACACACACAGCACTATCATCATCAGTGCTGTCTGATCACAGCCGGGTCTTCTCAGATTGATTCGGGTATTAAACATAACGATAAACAGAGCCGGGACCCGCAGCAATAGAACGGGACCCGACACAGTCACGGCTGACCGTATAAAATGTGGATCCAAAGCCGTACGGGTCCCAGGTCAGGTCTCGGTCTGGGTGGACCCATGAAGACCACTAGTGGCCATGCTGTTCAGGGATAATATCAACATTCCGGATGTCAGCGAGACAGACAGAGAGCTTTGTAAGCGCTGGTGGACGGACACACACACACACACATAAATTTATCTCACTATCTAAATAGGGACATATACGTAAGCGGTTTGTTTTGACTATATTTGCTACAGTCTAAATACCCCACACACACAAAATATATATATTTATATTTTATTTTAGAATAAATAAAGCCAAATTGGCTTTAGGGATTGTTTTTACAATTGAGGATGTCCAAAAATGTCCCCAAAGGGAGGTTTTGTCATATTTAGCTAACTTCTGGGGACACATTTGGTCACATTATAGCTAACAAGTAAAGTAGGACTGGCGATAAAACTATATCATTATATAGCGGGGGGAAAAATCCTAAACATCGATGATAAACTTTTGAGAAATTTTTTATGTTCTACATCTAGCCCATCGGCTCAGGTACGCGTTGCTAAAAACGCAAGCAGATCAGCAAATGTATACTTATAACTAGATAACTGTCATGAAATCAGCTGGTTAGGAAGTATTGGCAGACTAGTGGCTACATAGCCCAGCTGTCGTGGAAACCAGTAATGAGGCTAGGTAGCCACTCGCAAGCAGCTAGCCATCTAGCTAATATGATCCTCTACCAAAAATCGAGAGTTCTGACAATCTTTCTGCAGACTTGTCGCTTGCAAATGCGATTCACCACAAATCTTTGCCAGAAGATTTTGCATCTCTTCACCGGTAGTTGTGAACCTGCAGCAAACCTTTGACAAACAAGACAGCAGTGACAACACTGTAATGGCTGAATACATCAACACCATTGCTGCTTAGCCTATTTATTTACTATTCAGTTAAATGCTTTTTTCATGATCCATATCGCTGTCACAGGCAAGATGTCTTCTTCATGTGATGTTTATTGGCGGTTGGCAGTCCGTCAGTACCGCCACCTACTGAGCTGAACTGAGGAGCGTCACAAGAAAATCTTTCAGTGGATTCAAACGTCCGCTGAAGACGATGAAACTGGCAAAAGGCTTGGAGTCTAACAAGCATGTGGAATACATTTCCCATTAATGGTATTAAATGTATATTGTGATATATATCGATATCGAACGTATGAAACAAATATCGTGATGATATTTTGGTCATATCATTAGTATGCATGCACACACACATACATACATACATACATATACATCCGGTAAACATTCATTTATAAATGGAATTATATTGTATGAGGTAAAGTTCAATATTTTGTGCCAGAAGACAAAAAATCCAAAATGCTTTGAGCAATTCTTAGCTTCCTTGAAAAGTCCAAACCAAAAGCTTGTCAGCCAACAGCACACGTACATCACCCAGACGTCTACTTGATGTGTGTTTACGTCTAGAAGAGATATTGTTTAGGTTGTTTGCACATCTGCAATACGCCAAGAAGACCTCTCCTCTCGGTTGTCAATAAGACGACAACTCCATTATGCCTGAAGTATGGACATTTATATAGTCCCCTTTCAACAACAGAATATCTTCCGAAAACCCCCAAAGAGTTTAGATTGTAAATCTGATCTTTTTAAGATGTTTAGCAGATGTTAATTAGAATGAAAAGCTTTCCAGATGAAAATATCTCAAACAGACATCTCTGAGATGTGTGTGCGCTCTCTGGGATCCCTTGCAAACTCTGTTTCGAGGGAAAGCAATATGAACATGTAGCTGATAACTGACACTGTTTTTGACTGTTCAGGGCCACTTCCAAAACAGACACAGTTTGAACGTTTGTTCACTCTGGTGCTCAGGAGAGCTGGAATGTTCTGCTAAGAGCACTAGTTACTTCATGAATGCTCCAGGCATCAATGCACAACGCATTCACTTGCTCTTTCTCTAGAATGTCAAGCAGTTGCTTTAGGAGGAGAGCAAGCGTTCAGGTGAGACTAACAGAAGGGCTCCTAATGTCCCTTCAGAGGCTCCAGCTAAAGGCCAGCTCCATTATGCCTGAAGTATGGACATTTATATAGTCTCCTTCCAAAAACAGAATATCTTCTGACACTCCCAAAGAGCACAGAGGAACAAGTCCCATGTTAATTAAGATCCATTTTAAATGGCATTTTATCCGCACACTGCGGCAGTTTTCCCTGGTTCCCCTATGCGCAGTTGCGCGCTTCAGCCATCCAACGATAAACTCGTTGGGGTTTCATCCATACAAGTGCAATTACTGCAAATAGAAGTGAATTGGATTCATGATTACTAAAAGAATACCTAAAAACACCAATTCAGCAGCGCTGATGTACCGTGTAACGCAGAGGGCTAAATGCAAAATGAGCGCAATGAAGCCGCATGCACATATACCGAAGCATTGCGGTAAAAGTGCATAAACAACCCCAACCTCTCCACCACCTTAGAACTTGAAAGAACCACTTTAAGGCTAGATTAGAACCAGAGACAGATTCAGGAAAACCAACTACTGAGCAATAACCATGATCCACTTAATGCTGGTGATAATTATGATATTAGCAAGAATGGTGGATTGGAAAAGGAAAGGGACCCCAAAACCCGCACATGGATGATTTAATTACTTTTAAAGCAGGTGTTTAAACGAAATATTTTTCTGTCATTATATGGTTCATAAAACTTACCCGCGTCTCTGAGACCAACAGTGCAGCGTTTGGTTATGGAGGGTCTTTTTGCGCACCGGTGCGCGCAGACCGCACGCGCGTCTCCGGACACAAACGGTCTCTTTGACGCGATGAAAATCGTCCTTGTAGGGAAAATGGTGCTACTTTATTTCTCTTACGCAGAGACCTTTCATTCCTTGCAGTCCTCCAAGGTTACCTCCAATCGGACTCTCTCAGGGTCACCGATGTCCTGGTGTCTGATTATTTTACAGGGACTTCTCAGAAGGAATATAAAGGCTCCTTGTTTGGATCCCCATCAGCTGTCTGAGTGCCCCCTCGGCAGACATCCCGACCATCTTCCAAAGCAACATTTTTTTTTTTTTTAAATGTCAGACAGCAGGAAACATAGCCTATTTATGTACATCCACAGTTCTCCAAATGCATGTGTTCTCCAATAGACAGTGTGTTGGTGTAGTCCAGGTGCAGCTCCGGAAAAATGTGCCGATCTGAGCGCGGTGACAGTCCGATATCAGCACACACACCGAAAGAAATGTGGGCTGAAGGAAGGTTGCCAGATATTCCCGCGACAGCAAGTGCATCTATTTTCAATGGTTCATTAAAAAAAAAAAAAAAAAAAATATATATATATATATATATATATATATATATATATATATATATATATATATATATATATATATATATATCATATAGATGTAGTGCTGTCTGACAGTTCATTGACAAAATTCTAAAGGAATGCTAATGGAATTTCTGTCATAATTTGGAACCAATCCTAATGGGATGAACAGGAATGCACAAATAATAACAAGAATCTTATTGCTGAAACTGGAATGCTTTTATATGTTTCAGAATGTCAATATATCTACTGTAGTCAGATCTTTGTTGATTCCTAGAGGATTCTTGTTTCCCATACATAAATCTAATATATAGGCATAGATGAACAAATATAAAATTAGTGTTCATTTTTAGAACAAATACTTTATGTAAATATTCCACTAATATTTGGGAAAATATAAGTTACATATTTGAAAATGGCAATTTTTGTAGTATTTTGACACATTTTTCTCCATAAATGTATAAGCATGCAATGTTTTTTTTTTATATGTGGTTATATAGGCCTATGTGCTTTACATATATTGCAATATATCAGATTTCTGTATAGGGTTGATTACGATTGACTCCAGATTGCAATAGAAATTCAATTATCCTTCTTTTCAAGTTTTTCGATAAAGATATCATCTATGTGAAATATCAGTCAGTTTAGGCTATGGAGGATTTTATTTCTCATAATATGTTGAAATAGACCTTTGAGTGCTAAAAGGCTTTAGCTCTTCCCCAAATTAAGTCACACAGAGACAGATTTGCAAAAGACACAAGAGACTACTACTAACCATTCTGGGCTGTATTGACAAGTTTATCATTTGCAATTAATTAAAATATGACTTCCATTTTATTTTGGAACCCAAAGAATAGACACGCATGCACACATAAAAACATGTATTCTCACCTATGAAGAGGGTCACAAGACAACTTATGCCAATAAGATTACATTTCATATGAAATCTGGCAACCCTGCGTTGAGGCGCTAGGTGACTGGTCAATGAAAAGTCTAGAGCTCCCCCTATCGGTAAATATGAAACTCTCGCATTGATAAACATTTCACACGAAAGAACAGGTTGTTAGTCTACTTCTACACTATTTTAAAGAGCATATCAGTTAATCTGTTTATTTAAACTTGCTTGCTGACTTTCAAATAAGATTGTATTCCAGAAAACATGCCCGAATGCTTAATCCACATAATTACAACCCTCATTCATTAAAACCCATCTGAGAGCTGAATAAATGTTTTGTTTTGAGGCTGTGGGGAAATGGGCTAACGTGTCAAATATCTTGAATTGAAATGGCCAATTCAATTCCTGAATTTGAACTGAGGTAACAAACACATTTTAAGTGCAATTTGAGTTTGAATTAATGAAGTAGAACAAAATGGAACTGTTATAAAGTTTCGCTTTTAATAATAAATTAGATTTGTCAGTATAGCATAGATGTTATCATAGGTACACACAACATATGCGGTATTTCCCAGAAACATTCAACTGTAAATTATTCCTAGATCAATTAATGCTTAAATTAATTAAATAATCAGTGTATGTATTTATTTATTTTTCCTTGATTATTGTAGATTTGTGGTAGCCTATATATATATATATATATATATATATATATATATATATATATATATATATACACTCACCTAAAGGATTATTAGGAACACCATACTAATACTGTGTTTGACCCCCTTTCGCCTTCAGAACTGCCTTAATTCTACGTGGCATTGATTCAACAAGGTGCTGAAAGCATTCTTTAGAAATGTTGGCCCATATTGATAGGATAGCATCTTGCAGTTGATGGAGATTTGTGGGATGCACATCCAGGGCACGAAGCTCCCGTTCCACCACATCCCAAAGATGCTCTATTGGGTTGAGATCTGGTGACTGTGGGGGCCATTTTAGTACAGTGAACTCATTGTCATGTTCAAGAAACCAATTTGAAATGATTCAAGCTTTGTGACATGGTGCATTATCCTGCTGGAAGTAGCCATCAGAGGATGGGTACATGGTGGCCATAAAGGGATGGACATGGTCAGAAACGATGCTCAGGTAGGCCGTGGCATTTAAACGATGCCCAATTGGCACTAAGGGGCCTAAAGTGTGCCATGAAAACATCCCCCACACCATTACACCACCACCACCAGCCTGCACAGTGGTAACAAGGCATGATGGATCCATGTTCTCATTCTGTTTACGCCAAATTCTGACTCTACCATCTGAATGTCTCAACAGAAATCGAGACTCTTCAGACCAGGCAACATTTTTCCAGTCTTCAACTGTCCAATTTTGGTGAGCTCTTGCAAACTGTAGCCTCTTTTTCCTATTTGTAGTGGAGATGAGTGGTACCCGGTGGGGTCTTCTGCTGTTGTAGCCCATCCGCCTCAAGGTTGTGCATGTTGTGGCTTCACAAATGCTTTGCTGCATACCTCGGTTGTAACGAGTGGTTATTTCAGGCAAAGTTGCTCTTCTATCAGCTTGAATCAGTCGGCCCATTCTCCTCTGACCTCTAGCATCAACAAGGCATTTTCAGCCCAAAGGACTGCCGCATACTGGATGTTTTTCCCTTTTCACACCATTCTTTGTAAACCCTAGAAATGGTTGTGTGTGAAAATCCCAGTAACTGAGCAGATTGTGAAATACTCAGACCGGCCCGTCTGGCACCAACAACCATGCCACGCTCAAAATTGCTTAAATCACCTTTCTTTCCCATTCTGACATTCAGTTTGGAGTTCAGGAGATTGTCTTGACCAGGACCACACCCCTAAATGCATTGAAGCAACTGCCATGTGATTGGTTGATTAGATAATTGCATTAATGAGAAATTGAACAGGTGTTCCTAATAATCCTTTAGGTGAGTGTATATAAATTCAGCTTTTTAAATTCAGTTAATTTATTCAAGGTTTAGCTTTTAGTTTTTAATTTTATGGACCTTGGAGCAAGACCACTTCAAGAAAGTTCTTATTTACACAATCAATAGATTCAAATGTTGATCGATTTATTTTTATGAAGGTATCTGGACCATTTCTGATGCTGTATGGCAAGCTAATTAAAAGGTGTTAAAATGTGTTAATATAAATTAGTTTAGATAAAAAAATTTTAAAAAAGAACATTCTAGCTATTATTGTAGTTATTTATGTCACAAAAGTAATGTGTTTGACTAATGAAATTGAGTGACTGTGTTGAATTTATTTGAATTGCAATTCAGTAAATTCCACTTCCTATAATTTCAATTCAGATGCCAGTTTAGCTTCCTGTGGTGCATGGCCAATTCTATTTCCAACTAATAAATGGAAAGTGAGCCAATTTTGAGAATTTAAAATTTTTCCCAACCATAAAGAAAACATAAATCCAATTAAGAATGCCCTTAAACAACAAAATGTAATTGTGCAAGTTTCTTTCTTTCTGTTTGAATGGTTGGGCTGTCATCTGTCTGGTAGCAGGCTACAATTTGACATGATGTCCAAAATAATAGCACCAGAAAAGGTTTCACACCTCAAAATTCAGTTTCCCAAGGCTATCAATGATGTGTCTCACCTTTCAGCTCTAAACCTGTCATGACAAATAAGAGCTATCTCTTTCTGGTGCATGCTGGGAGTGAGTGTGTAAGAGTTGTGCACAGACTGATTTGTACAGAAGCGTGCCACAAGAAAGAAGCACCCCCAACGTGTCCTCTCCACCAGTCAAAGTATGATTTCTATACTATTAATAAAGAGTCAGCATGGTCCAGTCAGAATGCAAAAATTTTATAGGGCACAATGGGTTAATAAAAGGTCTAACTTATTCAACATAACCACTAAGGCCCCAAACACTGCTCATTTTGTAAATCTTCCTTTTTCCCTTTTCAGGTCTTGGGGTCTCCACTAACGAGCTGAGTTGAATCAGGTGTGTTTGATTAGGGAGATATCCAAAATGTGTAGTGTTGTTACAGGGTTGGGAACCACTGCATTAAAGCATTGCCTCTTTTCGGCAACTTACAATCAAACTTTATGCGTTACATGAGAATGTTTTTTTGGGGGGATTTTCTCACCTTTTCTCCCCAATTTTGGCATGCCCAATGTGCTCGAAGTCCTTGTGGTGGCGTAGTGACTCGCCTCAATCCATGTGGCAGTGGACGAATCTCAGTTTCCTCCACGTCAATCCATGCATCTTATCAGTGGCTTGAGCGCGTTACCATGGAGACCTAGTGTGTGTGGAGACTCAAGCTATTCTCTGCGGCATCCACACACAACTCACCATGCACCCCACCGAATGAGAACCATATTATAGGGACCACGAGGAGATTAACCCAACATGACTCTACCCACCCTAGCAACTGTCCCAACTGGTTGTTTAGGTGTTTAGATGATTTGAAGATCTGATGAATGATGAGATAGAAAAAGTAAGTTTTCAATGAAAATTCAAAATGGCAGACAGGAAATATGGCCGACCACAGCAAAATGTATATAACTGTACTTAAAATGACCCATGGAATCAAAATACAAATAAGTAATAATAATTAATACAAATTTTTAAGCTTTTCATTTTATATTTTGATCGCTGTGTGGTAATGGCCCCAAACTTCTGAGGTACCTTTACGGCATGGTGCAGATGATACACACCAAGTTTCGTAATGACACACCAGTACCTTTGAAAAATACAGTATTTTACAACCAAATTTACAATGCCAGACACCCAATATGGCCAACATAGGAACATTTGACTCTGTATTCCCCAAAGAAATCAAAGAGGACAAGCTCAAGCTTCATGACCTCTTTAGCGTGTTAGCCATTGAATTTTGGATGAGTTATAAGAGAATTTATTGAACGTATGCATCAAACGAGAATGCATTGAAGATTACTGTAGATCAACACTCTAGAAGGAGTTTGAAAAAGTAGGTTTTTCAAAAAACTCTAAATGGGAGAAAATCTAGTCAGATGGAAATTGTAACTATGGTGTCCATTCGAGGAATCAGAGGAAAAACTTTTTTTGATGGCGCTAGAGGGTTTGAGTTAGAGACTCAAAATTTTCCCCCAAAAATGTTCAGCCTCTCTCCTACTAGTGTGCCAAATTTCACAACTTTTTACCATATGTATCTATAGTCTGTGGTAGACTCCCAATAAGAGGAAGAAAATTGTTGTGAACAGAAGGCAGCGAAGGCAGACGAGGAGACTGGATCTAAGCGCAAGCTTACTTTATTTAACAAAATCAAACAAACACAAAGGAAAACCCTCAATGGGGAAATAAACACAACACTGGGAAAACGGGCAGGGAAAACGGGCAGGGAAAACACACCGGGCTATCAACGTTCAACGAAAGACAAGGACTGAAACAAAAACCAGGATATAAATACATGAACACAGGAACAAGGGACCAATGAACAGACAGAACTCCAACAAGATGACGAGGGAATAAACAGAGGCAAAGGGCAAGTTAACGAGTGACAGGTGAAAACAATGACAGAGAACACCAACGCTGACAAGGAGACTATGGAACAAAACAAGGGACAAAAGTGAAAACTATGGAATGAAAAAAGGGACAAAAAGGTAAACAAAGGGGCAACGGTAAAACAAGACAAGGTATATGTAACAGAGCCCCCTCAAGGATCGGATTCCAGACGATCCAAAAAGAAAAACACACCAGGAGCAGACGGGCAGACCGGGGGGGCACGAGAGCAGGCAGGAAGTCCAAGGGGGCACAGAGGGCAGGCAGGAAGTCCAATGTGGCACAGAGGGCAGGCAGGAAGTCCAAGGGGGCACAGAGGGCAGGCGGGAAGTCCAAGGGGGCACAGAGGGCAGGCAGGAAGTCCTGGGGGGCACAAAGGGCAGGCAGGAAGTCCTGCGGGGCACAAAGGGCAAGGACTGGTTCAGGTGGTCTGGGAGCTGGCCACCGGGCAGGGATAGGTTCAGAAGGCCTGGGAGCTGGCCACAGGGCGAGGATAGGTTCAGGAGGCCTGGGAGCTGGCCACAGGGCAAGGATGGGTTCAGGAGGCCTGGGAGCTGGCCACAGGGCAAGGATGGGTTCAGGAGGCCTGGGAGCTGGCCACAGGGCAAGGATGGGTTCAGGAGGTCTGGGAGCTGGCCACAGGGCAAGGATAGGTTCGGGGGACCGGGGAGGAGGCCACTGGACAGGAACAGGGTCAGGGGGCCTGGGAAGAGGCCACAGGACAGGGGCCGGGTCAGGAGGCCTGGGAGGAGGCCACAGGACAGGGACTGGGTCAGGGGGCCCGGGAGGAGGCCACAGGACAGGGGTTGGGTCAGGAGGCCTGGGAGGAGGCCACAGGTCAGGAACCGGGTCAGGGGCCCTGGGAGGAGGCCACAGGACAGGGGCCGGGTCAGGAGACCTGGGAGAAGGCCACAGGACGGGAACTGGGTCAGGGGGCCTGGGAGGAGGCCACAGGATAGGGGCCGGGTCAGGAGACCTGGGAGAAGGCCACAGGACGGGAACTGGGTCAGGGGGCCTGGGAGGAGGCCACAGGATAGGGGCCGGGTCAGGAGGCCTGGGAGGAGGCCACAGGACAGGGACTGGGTCAGGGGCCCTGGGAGGAGGCCACAGGACAGGGGCCGGGTCAGGAGGCCTAGAAGGCTCTGAGGACGGAGCCGAGGAAGGCTCAGGAGGTGGAGCCGAGGAAGGCTCAGGAGGCGGAGCCGAGGAAGGGGGTGCCGTAGGAGGCTTTGGGGGCGGAGACCTGGAAGGCTCTGGAGTCTCTGGGGCCTGAACCGTAGGAGGCTCTGGAGGCGGAGCCGTAGGAGGCTTTGGGGCGGAGCCGTAGGAGGCTCAGGAGGCGGAGCCATAGGAGGCTCGGGAGGTTCTGGAGGCAGAGCCATAGGAGGCTTGGGAGAGGCGGAGCCGTTGGAGACTCGGGAGGCGGAGCCGTGGGAAGTTCTGGAGGCTCAGGAGGTGGAGCCATGGGAGGCTCAGGAGGCTTTGGGGGCAGAGCCGTAGGAGGCTCTGGAGGCGGAGCTGAGGGAGGCTCAGGAGGCAGAGCCGTAGGACGCTCTAGAGGCAGAGCCCTAGAAGGCTCGGGAGTCGGAGCCCTAGAAGGCTCTGGAGTCTCTGGGAGCAGAGCCGTAGGAGGCTCGGGAGGCGGAGCCGTAGGAGGCTCTGGAGGTGGAGCCGTGGAAGGCTCGAGAGGCTTGGGAGGCGGAGCCCTGGAAGGCTCGAGAGGCTTGAGGGGCGGAGCCCTAGAAGACTCGAGTGACTTGAGGGGCGGAGTTCTGGGAGGCTCGAGAGTCTTGAGAGGCGGAGCCCTGGAAGGCTCGAGAGGCGGAGTTCTGAAAGGCTCGAGAAGCTTGAGAGGCGGAGCCCTGGGAGGCTCGGGAAGCTCGAGAGGCGGAGCCCTGGAAGGCTCGAGAGGCTTGAGAGGCGGAGACCTGGAAGGCTCGAGAGGCTTGAGAGGGGCGGAGCCCTGGGAGGCTCGAGAGGTGAAGCTCTGGAAAGCTTGAAAGGCGGAGCTCTGGAAAGCTCGGGAGGCAGAGCTCTGGAAAGCTCGGGAGGCTCGGAAGGCGGAGCTCTAGGAAGCTCGGGAGGTGGAGCTCTGGAAAGCTCGGGAGGCGGAGCTCTGGAAAGCTCGGGAGGCGGAGCTCTGGAAAGCTCGGGGAACTGGAGAAGCAGACGCCGTAGGAGGAGGAGCTGCGGACGGCGGGGCCACGGCGGAGCCCAAGAAGGCTCTGGAGTCTCTGGGGACAGAGCCGTAGGAGGCTCGGGAGGTGGAGCTCTGGGAAGCTCGAGAGGCGGAGCTCTGGGAGGCTCAGGAGGCTCAAGTGGAGGAGCCCCGGGAAACTCTGGAAGAGGAGTCCTAGAAGGCTCGGAGGCCTCGAGAGGCTGACGCCATAGAAGGATGAGCCACGGACGGCGGGGCCGCGGCGAAGCCCAGGAAGGCTCTGGGTCGGTCGAGGCTACAGGCGCTGGCTCTGGGACGGTAGAGGCTACAGGCACTGGCTCTGGGATGGTAGAGGCCGCAGGCGCTGGCTCGCTCACCGTGACAGGCGTAGGCGCAGGCTCGCTCACCGTGACAGGCGTAGGCGCAGGCTCGCTCACCGTGACAGGCGTAGGCGCAGGCTCGCTCACCGTGACAGGTGTAGGCGCTGGCTCGCTCACCGTAACAGGCGTGGGCGCTGGCTCGCTCACCGTGACAGGCGTGGGCGCTGGCTCGCTCACCGTGACAGGCGTGGGCGCTGGCTCGCTCACCGTGGAAGGCGTGGACACAGGCTCCTTACAGTAAGCCGCTAGATCAATATGTGGGTCTTTCGTTCTGTTGTGAACAGAAGGCAGCGAAGGCAGACGAGGAGACTGGATCTAAGCGCAAGCTTACTTTATTTAACAAAATCAAACAAACACAAAGGAAAACCCTCAATGGGGAAATAAACACAACACTGGGAAAACGGGCAGGGAAAACACACCGGGCTAACAACGTTCAACGAAAGACAAGGACTGAAACAAAAACCAGGATATAAATACATGAACACAGGAACAAGGGACCAATGAACAGACAGAACTCCAACAAGATGACGAGGGAATAAACAGAGGCAAAGGGCAAGTTAACGAGGGACAGGTGAAAACAATGACAGAGAACACCAATGCTGACAAGGAGACTATGGAACAAAACAAGGGACAAAAGTGAAAACTATGGAATGAAAAAAGGGACAAAAAAGGTAAACAAAGGGGCAACGGTAAAACAAGACAAGGTATATGTAACAAAAATATTAAGAGGAAGGAAGAATACCACTGGAGCTTTGTATGTTTGCCTTTGCAATCTTTTTATTTTTTTTCCCCCACAGAGTTTTCATGGTCCAGTTAATTTCAATAAATGTCCTGTTTAACTTGAAAATACAGGTACTCTAGACTATATAAGATACAATGGGTTGCAAACAGAGTTTTGCATTGACTTTGAAACAAATAGTCTTGTAGATTAAACAATAGATCGCTCACTCCAAAAATATTCTAGTGGATTCTATTCCAAAGAATGGAAGACAAACAAATTGAATGAGTCTGCAAACAGGGAAACATTAGCTGAGATTCATTACATAAGAAATGTAGAAGGGAGTTCTTGTCAGGAGTTTAGAGCATTAAGTAATTGACCCTTCGCTAAGCCCCACCTTAAAAGCACTGCTGACCAATCCTGTTTTAGCAACTGTTGCCCTGCTGCCATTACTCTGAAATACATTTTCTATATTTCCAATGAGAGCCTATGGAAGTAATATGTACTTTTAAACGGGATTTTATCAAAATATAAAAAAAATAATAATAAATGTTAAAAACGTAAAACACATGTTTTTGCTGGGTCATTTGTAATAGTGACATGTGTTCCCCAGAGAAGATACACGCAGTGATTTTCTTTCTTTTTTTAAATCTTTAAAATCAGGAAAAGGGCATATTATGGATTAAACTGTCAGCCCTCATTCCCAAATGAACATATAACATCTGGAACAACACCTACATTTGCTCAAATGTCAATTAAAGCTAATAACTGAACATTCATTCAAGTCACAGTAAAAGCGATAGTAAATAAACAGTTCCCAGCATCAAAATGAGTGTTATGAGACATTATAAACAGCTCTGTTCACTTACACTAATCTTATTAGATGTGTAATCGCTATTAAATGAAGTTGTTCTCTTTTCATGTGACTGTAACAATCACTTGCATTGATTCTAATGAGCAGTCTCAGTTTTCTTTTAGAGTAATTAAACAATTTCTTTTACAAAAAGCTTCAGATAAATATTCATTACAATGTCACTCTTACCATCATACCAGCCCATGTAAAAATATTATCCATTCTGTTTGTGACAATATTTTGCCAAATACCGCACAGTTCACCATCTCCAATTTATTCCAATGGGGAGTTCTGCAGAGCTCGTCAGAGCGAGCAAGGGTAACCAAGAGGGGGTGGAGCTTAGTGAAGGGTCAATTGCTTTTACTTAATCGGTGACAAGTGCAATCGGGTGATTTGCAATTTGGGGATTGGGTTGGGGGGGGTTCAGTGTATAAAATATGCATTCCTCTTCCTTTACAGAGGAGTACAACTTGCTTTTGGCACCCTTGGACAGAACTGGGAGGGCTTAGTGGATATGCATGTAAAAGACCCCTGCATACCTTCTACAAAATAGAAGCACAAACAAGTGTGACATAATTTAGAACAAAATTTGTCCAAAACGAAGGTGTTTTTGAGTTTGTTTAGGTGTTTTTTGGGAAAACTTACATTTTGTGGTTCTATTGTTTTACTACACATACAATAGATCAAGGGATGGATAAAGGTATTGTGAGGATCTTTAAGCTAATGCTTGCTTGTGTGCTAGGTTATTTTAGCTAGTGGGGTGAAAGGTGGTATTGATTCTTGTGGCCCACAGTTCCAGGGGGGCCCCACAACAACTAATAAATGTTATTTTTTTAATAGCAAATGGGCCCAGAGCAATACAAATTCAGGGGGCCCAGAATACCATGCTATGGCTCTGCTTTTGTGCCTTGTAGATATGCTCGCCAGAGCCAGGGCACCTGGGGGTATTTCAGGAAATGGATTGCTAAAATGTGCTGAATAATGTTCATCAAAATTTGTTCAGCAGATTCTGCAAAGTTTTTTCTTTACGCTTTGCTTTCTCTTATCTTGCTAAACAACCTTTGTATGCCAGTACACATTAATGCTGGAGAGAGAAAACTGAATTAGAAGTTGACAACCTTTTAGAATCCATTACATTTCACAGAAAGAAAATTAGAGTTTAATGCAGAGGTTGTTCCAAAAAGGAAAAAAGGGAATTGCAGTTTACTGAAATTAATTCAGGCAAAACAAGATTTCATTTATTGAAAAAACAAAAAACAAAACTGATGTTCTAAATGTATGTGAGCATACAGATCTCACTGTGTAAAGATATTAAGCATGGTCACAAATTTGTTATTACAAAAGTGAAAACTATTAATGTTAATTAAAATTGTGTCCCGTTTTGAGGTGATTTGTCATGTGTGTAAGTAGGGCTCTTCCAAACGAGAGAGTCCAAATGATGGATATATACTATTATTTTTAGACGAATAACTTATTCTCCCTTTTTTCTTTTACAGTATTTGCTGAAAAGCGAAAAGTGACAGTTAACAATGACACAAATCATGAATATTTTTATTTTATTTTGTAATATTACAGTTTAAAAAAATTAAACAATCTTAAGTTTTCCTTCAGACAAATATGGTGCTTTTCTCATGTGTATGCTCATGCTTTGATTAGGGGGAAATTAAAATAATTTACAAAAAGCTTTGTAGTGTTCTCTGTGATGTTGTAGTGCCCTGCTCCTTATCAGTACAGAACTTTGTCTCCTGGTGTTTGTATAAATCGCTGTATGTAAATGTTATTGAAACACTATGCACTCAGAGGAAGCTTAAAAAAGCCTCAAGCTTGTACATTCACTTTCTGCTCCAAATATACATCACACACACACACACACACACACACACACACACACACACACACACACACGCTCTTGAGAGCCCCAAACACCTCCCATTCTTTGAGAACAGGCCAATGAGAATTGGCGAGTGGAATTTGCATGCCACTCCCCTGGACATACTGGTATAAAAGGAGCTGGAATGCAATTCCATTCAGGTTTTGTGGAGGAGCCGAGACCAGGTCTGGCCATTTCAGCGGCTAGTAGAGTGTTGTGGCAAGAGGGACACAATATCTCGTTCCCTCCATCAGGGAACGGAGGTTACGACAGTAACCATGACAAGCAGGCTGCTCCGTGCATAATAGCAGGTGCATCAGACTGCATGTAACCTCCCCCAATGCCCCAAAAGATGTCATGTAGTTCCCCAAATCCCTGAGAGGGAGTGACATAACTAGGACGGGAGCACCAGCCATGATTCCTCTCCACAGAGTATTAGATTCGGCTGGGGCCATATAACGCTATCATCGGCATTGGGGAAGGGGTTTGTTTCCTTTCATATTCTTTCAGGGGGGAAAAGACCCCACAGAGACCACATACTGCCCAAAAGGGGAGGCCAACATGTGGCAATACAAAACATGGGCTCAGCAGCCGCACATGGAAGAGGCGCGCTGGTAGGTCCCACCACGAAAAAGGGGGGGGACTCTACAAACACAACGACCGGGGACAGAGAGACCTCTGCCCAAGGGAAACATTTGTCCACCGATAGGGAGACCATACCACGGAATATACATCACAAGGGTGAAAGTAATCGGCACCTGTGGAGCACCTATCCCAGTACAGGGTATATTAGACCCCGTAGTGGGGCTGCAAGGGAACTCCTCCACCGAGTTTGCAAACCATAGGGCTAGGGAGGAAGGACATCCAGGGTCCACGACTTCGTGAACTTGACTGTGGGTAAAAGTGAATGTTATCGCATCAGGTGGAAAAGAGTGGAAAAGCCCTATACGCAAGCTATACACCCAGCCGGCTGTTCCGTATTACCAAACTCTACCTGTTCGTGCCTGAAAGAACACTGGACAAAACCAGCTCAACCCGGAGATTGTATAATCTCGAAGGTATTGGGTGTTTCCCAGCCCGCTACTCTGCAGATGTCTGCTAGAGAGGTGCCATTGGCCAGTGCCCGAACCCGCAAAGCGCGGGCACGTCCTGGGTCTGGTAGGGCAATGCAATGTCGCCCACGATCCACTGGGCAAGCCTCTGTTTAGAGACAGTGTTCCCTTTCCGCTGTCCACAAAAGCAGAGCTGCTCAGAGCATCTAAAGCTCTGCGTACGATCCAAGTAGGTGCGCAAAGCACGCACCGGGCACAGCAACGACTGTGCTTGGGCTGCCTCCTCCAGGAGCAGCGGTTGCAGGTTCACCACCTGATCTCTGAAGGGGGTCGTGGGAACTTTGGGCACATAGCCCTGTCGGGGTCTCAGGATCACGTGAGAATCTGCCGGACCGAACTCCAGGCAAGAGTCGCTATCAGAGAAAGCTTGCAGGTCCCACACCCTCTTGATGGAGGTGAGCACAATCAGGAGGGCCGTCTTTAAGGAGAGGGCTTTCAGCTCGACTTACTCTAGTGGCTCAAATGGGGCTCTCCGAAGGCCCAAGAGGACCACGGAGAGATCCCATGAGGGGAAGAGGCATGGCCTGGGAGGATTCATGCTCAGGGTGCCTCTGAAGAACCTGATGATCAGGTCGTGTTTCAGTAAGAACTTACCATCCACTGCATCGTGGTGTGGCTATGTATACCTTCAAGGTGGAGGGGGACAGCCGCCCCTCCAGCCTCTCCTGAAGGATGGAAAGCACTGAACTGACTGCGCACTTCTGATGGTCTTCGATCGGGAAGAACACCAATTCACGAACAAATGGCACTTCAGAGCATAAAGCTGCCTGGTAGAGGGAGCTCTGGTTTGAGTGATCGGGTCTACGACTTCTGGTGGTAGGCCACTTAGATCTTCCGTGTTCTGTGGGTAGAAGGCGCAGCACAGGGGCCGGCTAGAGTGGCTTACCCACGGAAGGAAAGCCGCGACTGCAATGTTGCCATGGTCATATTCTCGCAATGAGAACATGAACCATCCACAAATGCTGCCTCAGTGTGATCGCTGCCCAGACACTGAGGCAGCACCCGTGGCCGTTGGAAACAGAGAGATAACTACCGCATCCAGGAATCACACAATGATGGAAAGGCATATTTATAAAAGACACATCTTTAAAAAAACATTCAACATCAGTGTGTGTGCTCTAATAGAGAAAATAAACTCTTTAGCATGAATGTACACCTTTTAGCGCTGTCAAAATGCCCAGGGGCGAAATCTGCACTCGACATGCAGAAGGAGAGAAAGCCACTGGAAATGCACCATATATCCAACAGCATACGCTTCTTAAGAGGTGAATGGAACAGCAGTAGTATTCAGCTCGCTGATAGTACAACCGCTCGGCTCTGAAGACAAAATCTGAATGGAATTGCATTCCAGCTCCTTGGGGGAGTGGCAATTAAGATTCTTCTTCAGAACAATTCTACAAACTTTTCAATGTCTACTTCAATATAGCACCCTATGGTTCACACAGGTGCTCTCAAATTGCTGTTAACCCTTCTATTATCTTAGGTTTATTTATTTTTTTACCTGGCACAGGTAAAGAATATGTTGTAAATAAAGCTTAGATTTTTGGAAATGAAACCAAATATTTTGACTTTGATTTTGACCCATCAAAACAAACAAAACAATTTTTTTTATGATAAATCACTAGTGCTCAACTGAAGGAGGAAGCGGGCACCAGGTAAACATTCGAACGTGAGTTTATTTCTCTCACACTTTTCAGCATTAACAAAGCTTTTTCTATTCAGCATATCACCACACACATCCACACTGCTGCAAGTGCCTCTCTCTTTCGTCCCTCCTCCCAATTTTCCCGAGCACACTGCACGGTCGATGCCATATAATACTTAAAATGGGGAGAACCCTGTGGAGGCTTGCAGGACCTCTCGTACTGTAAATAAATAGAGGCTCGTGTCACTTGTCCAATTTCGAGCATCGTTGTGCACAAACTTTTGAATCATATTCTTTAGAATCTGATTAAATTGTTCGACCAAGCCATCAGTTTTTGGGTGGTAAACGCTTGTCCGAATCAATTTAATCCCCAATAATTTGTACAGATTGTGTGGTGTATGTGACATAAACGTTGCACCCTGATCGGTGAGGATTTCTTTCGGAAATCCGCACTCAGGATTCAATTATTCTGAAGAGTGCCGACGCAAAACTTTGCACTGAAATGTTGCGCAGAGGCACTGTTTCTGGATATCACATTGCATAGTCCACCAGAACCAATACAAAGTGATGTCCGCATGCCGTCCGCTCTAATGGCCCGACGAGGACAATATTAATTATTTAGAAGGGGACCTCAGGTGGCTGGCGTATTCACCAGCTGACATTAACGGCATGCCACACACCACCTTCAAACATCCCCACGGATGCCCGGCAAATAGAAAAGGGCCATTAGATGGTTCAGTGTCAGTTCCTGCCCTAAGTGACCCATCTGCCATCTGGAATAACATATCCCGAGAGCACTGCAGTATTAATAATTGGGTTGTATCCTTCTTTGTCTGAGTGTCCTGCATCACTTGATACAACCAATCCTTGATAATTGAAAAGTATAGATATGCAAGTGCAATGTCTGGCTGGAAGCATTGAACAGCAATCACGATCACTTGGTCAAAAGCATGCCTAAGGGTCTCATCTTGCGTCTGCTCCATAGGGAAATCTACTATAGGGAATCCTCTAAGGGCTGGGGAAGCCGAGACTTCCCCCTCACTCATGTCATCCTTATGTGGAGCTGACATAGATGGCCCTGGCTCCACCTCTTCAGCTAGCGAATTGCAAACTACACACAAAGACACTTTGTTACAGGACCCATCCACACAAATTCCCCTTAATAAAGTGGTAAATGCTGGCCAATTCATACCCAAGATTAGTGTATGGTTGAGGCAGGAACTAACCGCAGCCTTGACACTGTTTTTGTCCCCGAAATTGGATAATGACCATCAGTACAGTGTAATTCTGTATATCCCCGTGCACACACCTTAACTTCACCCACCGGCGTTTGTGTACCAAGCTCAGTAGCACCTGTAGTTACTCTGCTTGAGCTTGGAAGACCAGAGCCTGATGTTGGGCTTGGCGGATGTCGGCGAGGGTCTTGATTACTTCGGCCAGCAGAGAGGAATCCGTAACAGCGTTTTCTTCCTCCTAATCCCGGGTTTCAGCACCACTGTGATAAATCACTAGCTCTCTACAGAGGGAGGAGGAAGCGGGAGCCGGGTAAACAATCGAAGTTTATTTTTCTCACACTTTTCAGTGTTAACAAAGCTTTGCTTTTCAGCATAATACAAAACACACATCAACACTGCTGCGTGCATCACTCTTTCTCTCTACCGGCGGTCTGGACTGCCCTTTTATCCCTCTCCAGCTCTCACTGTAACAAAACAGCTGTTAGAGATAATTTCCCACATGTGTCAATCCTTACCGTTCTTCCTCACCCAGTCTTGCTCTCCACAGATGTCTCTCTGCCATGCCCACATCACCACAATGTTGTACATTATTGTTTGAGAGAGAGAAAAAACTACTTAAAACAATTGATTATCTTAATGGGTCAATTTTGACCCGTATGGAAAAAAAAATAAAAAAAAAAATAATTGGAATGTTATGTCGTTTTAAATACCTTTTGGTACATATATTAACCAAATTTGACCTTAAAAATATTTTCCAAACATTCTCAAATTTTGCCCCTAGCCACATTCTGTTCTCTAGCTCACCCACCTGTTTCACTGGGTACTGCATGTTCCCTTTACAAAAAGCTTTACTATGATGCTGCGCTGAAGAGCGCTTTGGGAACACGTCTCAGTTGTGACCAGCTGTGAATATGTATGCAACACGTCAATGAACATTGACTGGAATTTATAGCCTCTGCCGATGTAATCATTGGACACCTGGCGCAGTGGCTATAAATAGATGCATCACCGGTGCATCATCAGATTTTTCATCTTCAGAGCCATTCTGTGCTGTGTGCTATCACAAAACTGTCAAACTTTCCTCTGTTAGGAGTTAGATTCTGTTAGGCAGTGTGCAGTGAACCTTTTCTCCTTTGTTTCCTCTGAAAAAAAAAATCTATCTGTCTACCTAAAATAACTGAAAGTCAAGGCAAACGGTGTTCCCCTGTTTCCGCTCTATGGCTGAGAGGAACACGCATCAGTTTGGTTTTGTTTGGGGGAAGAGCATGCTGCTCTCACGTTGGAGCAAGTTGATCTGCTTTCAGGCAAAATGCTTCACGCTCGCCTCGCTCACTTCCGGGAGTCAGCGCCCACACTTCACTCATGGGGCTCTCGCATGGATCTGGCTGAGGAGCGAGAGACGGGTTCGTCCCTTTTGCTTGCTCTCTCCCCAGATCCAGCTGGTCCTTCCAGTGATCTCGAAGCGCGCTCTGGCGCCTCTTCGGTTCATGAGGGGGACCGTGAATCTTTTGGTTCAGCTGATCTTGAGTTATCCACTTCCGAGCATTCCGGGTTTGATAATAAATCAACAGAGGAATTGCTCAACGTGGTTAGACTGGCCACACCAAGAAGAGACCCCCAAACACTCCAAATTGGAGGATAGATTTTTGTCTGGTGGCCAGGGGAAGGGAATGACCTCCATGATGAGCTTTCTCGTTCATGGAAGGAAACCTTAGATGCCCTCGACGTCAATATATTGGACTATCGAGGGTGCTGAGGCATGGGGGTTTTCGATAATGCCGCCGGTTGAGGAGACACTTGCGGGTTCTCTCTCACCGGGCTCGGCATCATAGCTGAAAAGACCGTGCAGGACCACCTCCACGCTAGTGGGGAAGGCGTATCAAGCGGCGGGTCAGGCTGGTGCTGCTCTGCACACCATGAGCAAGACCTCAGGTTGGGGGTAGCTCCCCTCAGGACAGGGCGCGTGTACTATCCACTTCGCCCCTCCCGGTACCCTCACGAATCCTCTCCTTTCCCTCCGCCTCTGGTGTTTCGGGAGGCAGAGGCTTCCAACTAAAATTTGGGTGTACCGCTGTTTCCTGCCTTATTCCAGAACGCGGAACACCCGACATTCACTCAACAGGAAGTGTCAAAATTAGTATAATTTCAGAAAATCTGGCAGCTTGGAAACTCTTGGAAACTTATTTCTATGTGGGCTCTAAGAACAGTAGGAAAAGGCTACAGAATTCAATTATCTCGCCATCCTCCACGCTTCAACGGCGTGGTTGCCACTTCCGTGATAATGGAGCAGGCATGTCTACTGTGGAAAGAACTCAAAGTCTCTTGGTCTAAGGGGCCATAGAATGAGTTCTCCTTCCAGAGAAAGAGTCAGGCTATTACAGCAAATAGTTTCTGGTCCCCAAGAAGGGTGGGGGGTTGCGTCCGATCTTAGATCCTAGAGGCTTGAACTGCTCAGTTAGGGCATTCAAGTTCAAGATGCTAACTATCAAGACACGCGTCACAAGCCCAACATCACGTTTTGGCTGGTCACGATTGATCTCATGGATACATATTTTCTTATAGAAATTCTGCCACAACACAGGAAGTTCCTGAGGTTCGCTTTCAGGGCCAAAGCCTTCCAGTATCGGGTTCTTCCATTCGGCATAGCCCTATTTACCCTGCACATTCACAAAATGCAAGGATACAGCACTGGCTCCTTGGTGACTCCGGGGTATCCGCATTCTGAATTACATAGACGACTGGCTGATCCTTGCGCAGTTCCAAGAACTGGCAGTTCAGCACAGGGATATCATCTTAGCTCATCTGGTTTCTCTGGGTCTGAGACTCAACGTCAAAAGAGTGTTCTCTCTCCCACCCAGGGAATTTCCATACAGAACACCCTGAGCAAAGTCAGGCTAGGTCAAGGTTTCACTGCTCGTCAGTATCCGTCACTGCATCTGCGTCCACTGTAATCCCTCTGAACCTTCTGCTAATGAGACTGTTTTTTGTTGTCGCTCAAAGCCAGGGGGGTTTCTTCCAAGGGCCATATCCCCTAGGCTAATAAGGGTTACACGCCACGGTCTCATGTCAGCTGAATTTCTGACAGCTCCTGTCACTCACGGCGGTTTATATCCCTGGATGTCCGTATATGTGAACAGATTTACGGTCCAGACAGAAAATACAGATGGGGGAGTGGAAACTCCACCCTGAAGTAGTGGGGGAGGTTTTTCCCGGGCAGAAGAGGACCTCTTCGCCTCTATGAACAGCGCAATGTCTCCTCTGCTTCTCCCAGAGTCACCCAGCTCCCTTGGGTCTGGATGTAAAGGCACATACATGACCCAGAATTCGTCTGTTTGCATTTCTTTCCCTGGTTTTTCTGCTCCCGGGAGTCTTCACCAAGGTTTGCCAGCAAGGGCCTTGCCTCCTACTGATAGCGCCACGCTGGCCGAACATGGTATGGTTCTCGGAGCTAAATTTTCCCCTCGACGGCTCGCCTCAGGCGATTCCGAACAGGAAGGACCTTCTTTCTCAGTCACAGGGGACTGTATTTCATCCCCGGCCCGAATTGTGGAAACTTCTCATGCTTGGCCTCTGTTGGGTAGCAACTGAGGTACACAGGGCTTTCTCCTGAGGTTATCAAGACCATTTTAAGTGCTAGGGCTCCCTCCATTTGGAACAAATCTGGGTATATTTTAAAAGGGCAGAGGAGGACCTCTACGCCTCTATGAACAGAGCAATGTCTCCTCTACTTCTCCCCGAGTCACCCAGTCCCCCCCTCTGGGGCTGAACACGGTGGCGCACACATGGCCCAGAATGCGCCTGTATGTGTTTCCCTTTATTAAAAGTTCATATAGCAGAATCAGTTAACTGCCAGATCGCTTCAGTTCTGGACTTTCTGCAGGAAGAACCGTCAGCAGGCTTATGCCCCGCCACTCTCAGGGTCTATGTGGCCGCCCCTTCGGCTTGCCACACCTTGATGGATGGAGCGCCCTTCATCAGCACTTCATTCGTGGAGCTATGTGACTGTGGCCTCCTGCTAGGACCATGACCTCTTCATAGGACTTGGCATTAGTCCTTGAGGGTCTGGTTGAGACCTCCTTTGAACCTCTAGAGTCAGCGTCTGACAGACTTCTGACTCTCAAGATGGCTTTTCTTATGGCGATTATCTCTAGAGAGAATTGGGGACCTACAGGTTCTGTCTGTTTTGCCAGCCTGTTTAGAGTTTGCCCCAGGAATGACCAAAGCAATTTTGCACCCTCATCCTGACTACCTGCCTAAGGTGCCTTTCGCGACCCTACATCAGGTCACTCTTCAAGCCTTCTGCAACCCGCCTTCTGCAACGCCAGAGCAGCAAAGGCTTCCCAGACTGTGCCCTTCAGACTTATGTCCACTGCTCTAGCCAGTGGCGTAAGTCAGGGCAACAGCTCCTTGCCATGGGAGCCGCAAGAGCGGCCACCCCCAAGCAGACCATGTCGCCTTAGGTGAGGGATGCTACTGCTCTGACCTTCGTGGCGCTTCGCCAGTAGGTGTCAGGGCTCACTCTACCAGAGGGCTCGCCTCCTCTAAAGCCTTGGCTAGAGGTCTCCCTCTGCAGCAAGTTTGTGATGTGGCAGGTTGGTCCTCTCCGCACACATTCATTAGAGTTTTATAGTTTAGATGTTCTTGCCACTCCGGGCTCTTATGTCCTTGAGTCGACATCTCAAGCTCATGTCTGAGGCCTCTCACGCTCTTGTGAGCACACTACACAACCGTAGGGGGTCCGGACAGCCACAGTGCGGCGGCGTGGGTATTCTCGTTCACAAAGCGCTCTTCAGCGCAGCATCATAGTGAAGCTTTTTGTAAAAGGAACATCTCTGGTTACATATGTAACCCTTGTTCCCTGAAAAAAGCGTAACAAAATGCTGCGATTTTCTGCCGCACTGGGATGCGGCAGAAAACTGATCTTTACTGCTCTTCAGACTAAATATCTGATGATGCACCGGTGACGCATCTATTTATAGCCACTGCGACAGGTGCGTCCAATGATTACATCAGCAGAGGTTATAAATTCCAGTCAATGTTCATATTGCATACATACTCACAGCTGGTCACAACTGAGACGTGTTCCCGAAGCATTCTTCAGCGCAGCATTCTACATATGTAACCAGAGACGTTTCCCACAAATTGCATTTTTGTTCTCTAAAATGCGGTTTGTGCACACATGCACATGTCCACACACAGAGGGCGTATTTTTTTTACAGTTTTGAACTGGTAATATGTAGTAAATACACTTATTAAAATATTTTTTTTTATGAAAAGGTGCAATGGGGCTAACCCATTCTCAAAGTGATTGAAATAAACAAAGACATCGTTTGAAAATTTGACAAGTTTTAAAAACTCTATATACATTTAATTATTTTGAAATGAATTCATTAACATTCAGAATGTAGCCCTTTTACCCACAATCATTATTGTCACAATTAAGAAAGAGAGAGGCAGAACCCAAACGCAAAGAGGCAAGGATGTGGTCTTTTTTTAAAACGACCGAAGAATTAACAAGAACCGGTACAGGAACTGACCAACTGGAGATACACAAGACTAAGCACAATGATAACAACAAGCGATTTGACAAAAGGATTCATAACAACAGTTTGATGACACTGCTTATGAGCTGAAGGGAGTCATTTGCGATGTCATGGCAACTGGGCTAGCATACCGCACGTCTCACCTGAATACAAGAGGAAGAGAAATACACCGGGAAACAAGCAGACATGACACACAGATGAGACAGACAAACAGACTATCAGGGGAGGCACAGTCAGACCAGACTGTGACAATTATACACACCACAACAAAACAGATTTTCGTTAAGGGGGGTCTTTAGTGGCATTGTGCCAATGCATTGATGAAGTAAACAGTTGGATGTGCCAAAACTTTCTTCAGTTAAACAAAGACAAATCTGAAGTAATTGCATTTGGAAACAAAGATGAAGTTCTCAAGGTGAATGCATACCTTTATGCTAGGGGTCAAACAACTAAAAATCAAGTCAGGAATCTTGGTGTGTCTCTAGAGTCAGACCTTAGTTTCAGTAGTCATGTCAAAGCAATAACTAAATCAGCATACTATCATCTGAAAAATATTGCAAGAATTAGATGCTTTGTTTCCAGTCAAGACCTAGAGAAACTTGTGCATGCTTTCATCACCAGCAGGGTGGATTATTGTAATGGACTCCTCACTGGCCTTCCCAAAAAGACCATAAGACAGTTGCAGCTCATACAGAACGCTGCTGCCAGGATTCTGAGCAGAACCAGAAAATATGAACATATCACACCAGTCCTCAGGTCTTTACACTGGCTCCCAGTTACATTTAGGATTGATTTTAAAGTATTATTACTGGTATATAAATCACTCAATGGGCTAGGACCTCAATATATTGCAGATATGCTCACTGAATATAAACCCAACAGATCACTCAGATCATTAGGATCACATCAGCTAGAAATACCAAGGGTTCACTCTAAGCAAGGAGAGTCTGCTTTTAGCTTTTATGCCAGCCGCAGCTGGAACCAGCTTCCAGAAGAGATCAGATGTGCTCCTACAGTAGTCACATTCAAATCCAGACTCAAAACACATCTGTTTAGCTGTGCATTTACTGAATGAGCACTGTGCCACTGTGTGTCCGACTGTTTGTAATGTATTTTATATTCTAAACTGTTTCAATTATTCTTATTTATTTATTTATTTTCATTCTTATTTTAATCTCTTCTATGTAAATCACTTTGAATTACCATTGTGTATGAAATGTGCTATATAAATAAACTTGCCTTGCCATTGTAAGGTAATTAAGAATTTATGCATTTTTAACTGTTTTTTTGATACAGGTCAAAAATGACCTGAGGGTTAATAGCACCACCAAATCTGACGTCCTAGGGCTGATACATAGACAATAAGATGAGGAAGTCTCACACAATGAGACCGCAATGCTTGGCCATTCTGCAAGCTTCATATCATATGCGTAGGCAAGTAGAAACATTTCATGCAATTTTACTAGTCATAAATTGGATTTGGCCCCTTTTAGACCGGAGATTTGCGACACCCGCTTTCCAGCACTCTCCTTGTGTTGTGCATGTTTGCTGGATAGAATGTGAGCAGGTACGTTGTGCAAGAGAGCTCCCAGTTTTGTTCATCTGTTGATAATTATTTGGGTAAAACTCTAATTTGACACAAAATGCTCATAAATTGCATTAAATATGTGTTATTTATATGCAACTATGTATATGCTAAAATTGAGTGTTTGTTATGGATGCATATGGATTGCATGTGTGGAGTTTGTCCACTGCACATGTAAGAACTGGGTATGTAAATTTAGTATTAATCATATCCTATTTAATGATTTATAGCCCAACATGTTTTCCAGTTTAATGAATAAGTGTAATGAGAATTTTATTGTTTTAAACTGTATACCTGTTCTTAAAGCTAAAGATGCTTTGAGTGATTTACACATGTATTAAGGTGATGTATGCTAATGTCCTGTTTGTATTCCCATTAAAAAAACTAAACTTGCCGCAAATTTGCCACAAGTTTGGTGCTCATTATTTTTGACATGCAAACAAGCTTATAATTCGCTGCATATGTTTGCCAGAAGTCCATAAATAATCTTTTGGATCTGTTCACCAAAAATATTCATTCAGATTAGGTAGTTGATTTGTTAATTTACCATTTATGCAAATTATACTTTTGCGCTAGTAGATGGTGCCAAATGAACATCTTTTACAAAGTGAAATTATAATTTATTATTATTTGTATGTAAACAATTCTATGGAGACTTCATCACTGCAGAGTGAGTGAACATCATAAATGTTTCCCACAAAAGGACATCAAAGCACATCTATAATACTGTGCACTGCGGAGCTATACAAAAAATAAGACAACAATACAAGCCCAAAACATTATTCTGAGTTCCAATGAAGTCAATCTTAGTCTTTAAGTACTTCCTGTTCCAGATGCTGCCTGCACACTGCACGAGACTTGGCATTGCTTAATCATGTTCATCGTTTTATCCTTTGCCATTTTACTGCATGCTTCTGGTTTTTCTGCTTTTCTACAGTTTGAACAGTGTGTGTTTTACTGCGTGCACCCATTTCTCAAATTTTTTCTTTTCTTTTTTCTGCTTGTCTACATCTCATGTCTCAACTGCGTGTATTCGTTTTCTCCACTGTGCTTTACATGGCTTATTGCATCTCAAACATCCGCTGATTAGGAACCACATCAATCTAAAACCCTCACTTCTCAAGATCAACCATAACAACAACAACCAGTTGCAGTAAGTCATGGCATCCGCTCATGTCATTTCTTCCTGCATTGCATGCCACATGTTCACTATAGCTTCTTCAGTCTGCAGTGAGGTATTTACAGGTGATAAATGTAAGGAATTATTCAGGCTGACAGAGAAGGTTAAGGAGTTAGAGACACGCATCCAAACGCTAGTGGAGGTCAGTGAGAAAGAGAAGCTGGTAGATACTTTTTCGGATGCAGGTAGAACAGCGAGCAAGACACACACACTTTGGTCTTTGTCTTCCTAGCAGTGTTTGGAATTCAGACACACACTCTCAGTTTAAGTCTAAAGACTTATCTATTCAGCCAGCCATACATCTAATTAATCCCTCAGTTCATAGTTATGCTGCTTTAGTTAGGTCTGCCGGAATTGGAAACACTTTTATTATTTAACCCTGCTTTAAAGTGAATGGCACCTGGAGTCACGTGACGTGGTTGACGAGAATGGCTGTGTGAGGAAGAGCTGCGCCCATCCCAGCATGACATTAACTTTAAAACTTGACAAAGAGTCCAACTTTATGTGAGATTACCATATGAAAAGTTGAAGTTATTTGACAATAATGCCAAACAATACCAGAAGTACCACTAATCCTCCGAGAACTGGCTCGAGTGGAACGAAGGCTAACGAAGAGGCTAACGAAGTGGCTAACGCTAGTCAAGCTAACCAAAAGAAACCGCAACCTCATGACGAGCCCGGCGCTGATGAACCGGACGCTAGCACCATCCCCGGTAATGTAGCCAAAGAGTTTGCTAAACTTACCGCATTAATCCTGGAAAAGTCAGACGCCCACGACAAGAAGCTGGAGGCTATATGGGTGACAACAAGTGCTACAGATAGGAAACTTGCTGAAATTACAAATCGCATTTCTCAAGTCGAGAGCCGTTTTGGCTTCCTCGAGGAGGCTAATGAGAGACAGCAGGCGAACCCTCCAGCCACAGTTACAGAGGTGGAAGCCCTCCGCCAAAAACTGGACGACATTGAGAATCGGGAGCGAAGGAATAATTTACGGTTCATCGGGTTTCCTGAGGGCAGCGAGGACGGAGACACCTTGTCATACCTCATAAAAGGTTTACCGGAGATCCCGAACCTCGATTTCCCCGGAGGACTAGAAATTGACAGAGCGCACAGGATTGGAGGATTGCGCAAGAGCTCAGGTCCGGAACATCCCTCGCCAGCAAGACCCATCATCGCCAGATTTCTCAGATTCCGGGACCGAAACCGCATCGCGGAGGCTGCACGCAAGATGGGTAAAGTTACCTGGAAGGAGCATCGTATAATGGTCTTCGCCGACTATTCCAAGTTGGTTAATGAGAAGCACATAAAGTTCAACCAGTGTAAGAAGATGCTCCATGAAAAACGCACGAGATTTTCTCTCGATTACCCGGCAGTGCTCACCGTGAGACCAGCGCAGGGCCCCCGCTGATTTGATGACCATAAAAAAGCCCTGGCTTACATTCATTCCCTTGGTTAACT
Organism: Xyrauchen texanus; assembly: GCF_025860055.1. Classification (NCBI taxonomy): domain Eukaryota; kingdom Metazoa; phylum Chordata; class Actinopteri; order Cypriniformes; family Catostomidae; genus Xyrauchen; species Xyrauchen texanus. The sequence goes on from NC_068276.1 coordinate 6,249,971, forward strand.
CAGCGTTACTGTGTTTTGGTGTAATGGTATTTCGTGCCACAGTATCATGGCCTTAAATTGTGGGGGCCTGAGCCTTTTGCAGATTCTTTTTCTGTTGGTCTTCCTTTGGTCCCGGAGTGTATGAGGGTAAAGACGAATCCACTAAATGTTCCATTTTTGACTGTCAAACAGACATTTCGTTGTCTTCTTTTTTGTCTGAGCATAAGTGGATAATATTTCCGGAGGTTTTCTGGCTATATGGACTAATGGTTTATTTTTTGTTTATTATCATTTTCTCTCACTCATTATGTCAGGAGGTTTAATTATTGGTGCTGAATTGTAATTTAAAAAAAGGGAGGGGAGAGGGATAAGAGAAGGAAAAAAAACTCCTTAAAGGACTTGATTCACGGGGAGGTTTGGTTTGTTTCCCCTCATGAGAGGGCTGAGCCTTTCAGTGGGTCTATCACTAGCTCGGACGCGCATGAACACAGGTCCACTCGCACTCTTTTTATTTTATTTTATTTATTTTGAATATTATTTATATATATATATATATATATATATATATATATATATATATATATATATATATATATATATTATTATTATTTTTTTTTTTTTTTTCTCTGACAAATGGACAATGTTATCTGGTCATACAAAGAATATCACCGATCCTTTACGGACTATATGGACAAGTGGTGGGTTGTTGGATCCTTGTTCTGTGGGGGTATTCAGAGGTTGTTTCTGTAGACCAGTTCAGGGTCTCTTCGTGCGTTGTTTATGTTATTTTTTATTTATTTTTTTATCCCTTTTTTTTTTTTCTCCTCTCGTTTCAATCAAGAGAGGACTCACCTGGAGGTTAGTAAAATCACTTTATTGTGCAAGGCAACACCGCTGCTTAATTTCATGGTGTAAAGTGAGGCTTTATTGGTGAGGCAGCCCAAGCCTTGTTCTTTCAATGTTCGCCCATTTTCTGGTTTATGCATAGGGGCGTCATGGGTCACACAATCGGTTATTTTCTTTATGCAGACTTCTGTTTAATGTGTAACTCGTTGTCTAAGTTTGAAATATCTTCCTCTTTGTTATTATAAGGTTAATGGTTATGCTCGTGTCGGGCAGGTAGGAGGTTGGGTGGTCGTTACTGCCTGATTCTGGGCAGGACAACAGGTGCAGGGTGGGTGGGGCACGGTCATAGTGGCTTTAAGTTAGAGAGTCACGGAACAAACTGAGATTAGTGTTTGCGTCTGGCTGTACAGATGCATTTTCGTTGCTTTTGTTATCTGTATGTTTAAATTTAATGTGTTTTTTGTCTCTTATTATTTAGTGATGTTATTCATAAATAAGTCAGTTTGGATAGTACAGCAAAACTTGTTTAACACTCATTTTACAATATTTCAGCTAGTAGTACAAAAGGGTTGAAACTTATGAGCTGGAATGTCAGAGGCCTCCACAACATAGTGAAGAAGAGGACGGTATTAACTTTCATTAGATCTAAAAAATGTGATGTGGTATTTATGCAGGAGACCCACTTATTACCACAAGAATCTCAAAAGCTCCGGGGTGATTGGGTGGGCTTTGTGGCGGCTGCCTGTGGCAGTAGCAAGAGCAGAGGAGTGGCTACTCTAGTTAACAAGCGGCTACAATTTAAATGCTTAAAAAGGGAGTGCAGATGAGGAAGGGAGAATACTGTTGATGCTTTGTGAGATCCAGGGAAATAGTATTATACTTGCGAATGTGTACGCCCCAAATAGAGACGATCCGGCATTTTTTGGGCTACTTGAGAAGAAACTAAATGATATGGGAGACTATCCAATTATCATGGGGGGGGGATTTTAATGAGGTAATGGACCCTATATTAGATCGTAGCTCTCCATCTGTCTGCACCACTAGGGCACACGCAGTGCTCAAAGATATGTCCAAAGCATCCGGTCTAGTAGATATTTGGCGGCTACAAAACCCATCTTCGAGAGATTTTACATTCTTCTCTTCACCACATAGCTCGGTTTCCAGAATAGATTTTTTTTTTGGTGTCTCATTCGCTGGTATCAGCTATGGGGGTGATTGACATTGGTAAGATAATTATTTCAGACCATAGTCCAATATTTCTCCATATTCTGTCCTGTAATAAGCCGGCTAGGTCAACTAGATGGAGACTAAACTCTAGCCTTCTATTAGATGAGACCTTTAAGGAATCACTTAGATCACAAATCATCCTCTATATAGAGACCAATCTCCCAATGGCTCCGTCAGCAGAGGTAGCATGGGAGGCTTTGAAAGCCTTTTTGAGAGGCCACATAATTCAATACTCGTCATTCAGGAAGAAGGAAAACAATACTAAGCTCCAGGAGCTTGAAAAACAGATCATAACGGCAGAATCTAACTTTAAAAAAAATATGTCCTCTGAAAATCTTACCAGGTTGACTAGACTAAAATATGATTTTAATTCAATTATGACCCAGAGGGCAGAATTCTCTCTCTTTCGGGCAAGGCAGAAAAACTTTGAGGAGGGTGACAAGGCTGGTAGACTACTTACCAGGAACATTAAACAAAAAGAAGCAATGAGTACTATTCCTGCTATTAGGAGGGACAATGGGTCTGTCCTGACTGATCCCAAGGAGATTAATACAGTTTTTAGAGACTTTTATGTAAAACTCTATACTTCAGAGGCAGGGGGGGACAGGGATGACATTACATCTTTTCTGTCAACTCTTGATCTGCCGGTGTTGTCGGGGGACCAGCTCGAACGTCTTGAATCACCCGTTACTATTGAGGAGATAAGGGATGTTATTAAACACCTCCCTTCAAGTAAAGCACCAGGGTTAGATGGCTTTACGGCCGAGTTTTATAAAGCTTATGCTGAGGAACTTGCACCATTACTCTTAGACACCTATAATGAAGCTTTCGAGAAGGGTAAACTCCCTCCCTCATTATCCGAGGCCATTATCACCCTTATCTTGAAGGAAGGAAAAGACCCTCTAGACTGTAAGAATTTTAGACCTATTAGTTTGACCTCCTGTGACAGTAAAATACTATCTAAAATTGTAGCTAACCGTCTGGACAAGGTAATAACCTCCTTGATCCATCCTGACCAGGTCGGCTTTATGCGTTCGCGCTCCTCGGCTGACAACATCAGAAGACGTCTTGATATTATGTGGGCCACTCAGGATAATGCCTCTCCCATGGCTGCTATCTCGCTGGACACCGAAAAGGCGTTTGTCAGGGTGGAGTGGCATTATCTGCTCTCCACCCTTGAATGTTTTGGCTTCGGCAAAAAGTTCATAGCTTGGATTAGGCTCATATATACTCATTGTAACACTTTCCACTAAGGAAGGGACAGGAAACAGCGTCAAAGGTAAGGCTTCTTTTAATCTTTTTTACTTTCACAATATTATCACAACAATTAGTTTCTCTTGGCTTGGTGTCGGGCTCTCCCTCTCGAGGCTCTCCGTTTTCTGCTTTTTATGCCGCTCTCCTCACGCTACTGCAATTAGACACAGGTGTTAGACATAATTTGGCCCAGGTGTGAGCGCCCTTACCGCTTCTCTCTCCCGGACGGGCGCTTGACCACGCCCCGCTGCCACATACCCCCACCGCCCGACTCAGGCCGGGCGTCATCCGACCTGCCTACCACTCCCCATTTCTGGAGAGGAAGTCGGCGGCAGCCATCTGCACCCCGGTCTGTGGATCACCTTGAATTTAAAAGGCTGGAGAGCGAGATACCAACGGGTGATCCGGGCGTTAGTATCCTTCATGCGGTGGAGCCACTGGAGTGGGGCATGATCCGAACAGAGGGTGAAGGCCCGCCCCAGCAGGTAGTAACGGAGGGTGAGGACCGCCCACTTGATGGCCAAACACTCCTTTTCCACGGTGCTGTACTTAGTCTCCCTTAAGGAGAGCTTCCGACTAATGTACAGCACCGGGCTCCTCCCCTCCACCAGCTGCGAGTACGGCCCCCAGCCCTCTGTCTGAAGCGTCCGTCTGCAAAATAAAAGGGAGAAAAAATCAGGTGCATGTAAAGCGGCCCCCACAAAGTGCAGCTTTAATCTGCGTAACGCCTGTTGACACTGCTCCGACCATTGGACCGGATCTGGAGCCCCCTTTTAGTGAGATCAGTCAGCGGGCTGGTGGCGTCCGAATAATTAGGCACAAATCTTCTGTAATAGCCAGCCAGCCCCAGGAACTGTCTCACCCCTTTTTGGTCTTAGGTCTAGGGCAAGTCGCATATCGCCGCAGTCTTTTCAATTTGGGGACGCACCTGGCCATGACCCAAGTGGAACCCCAGATACCGTACCTCCACCGCCCAACCGCACACTTCTTAGGGTTTGCCGTGAGCCCGCCCGTCGCAGCGATCTCAGGGCGGCCCTCAGATGATGCATGTGCCGCTGCCAATCATTGCTATAGATGATAATGTCATCCAAATAGGCAGCGGCGTACGCGGTATCGCGGTCTGAGGATCCGATCCATGAGTCGCTGGAGCGTGGCTGGGGCCCCGAACAAACCGAAAGGAAGCGTCACAAATTGGTGTAATCCAAACGGCGTGGTGAAGGCTGTTTTCTCGCGGGACATTGGTGTCAAGGGGATCTGCCAATAGCCCTTTGTTAAATCCAGGGTCGAGTAAAATCGAGCAGAACCTAACCGATCGAGCAGTTCATCAACACGGGGCATTGGGTACGCGTCAAATTTAGACACCGTGTTGACTTTCCTGTAATCCACACAGAACCGAACCGACCCATCACTCTTGGGAACAAGAACAACCGGGCTGGACCAATCACTGTGGGATTCCTCTATTACGCCCATATCGAGCATTGCATCTAATTCTTCCGAGCGACTTTCTTTTTATGTTCGGATAGCGATAAGGCGACAACGCACCACAGCGCCCGGCTCGGTCTCGATGTGGTGCTGTATGAGGTTCAGTACGGCCCGGGAGAGGGAAAACACGTCCGCAAACTCTTTTTGTAACTTCGGAAACCTCTGTGAGCTGCAGCGGTGAGAGCTGGTCCCCACAAGTGACCGGAGTGTTAAGATTGTAGTTTTTGTTTACCTCCGGTCCGAGCTCCGCCCTCTCGGAACTACCGTGGCCAGCGTCACAGAGGCCGCCTCCTCCCTCCACAATTTCAGGAGGTTGAGGTGATATATTTGGCAGCGCCCCTCTATCGGTGCGTTTGACTTCATAATCGAGATCCCCTACTCGTCGTGTGACCTCAAACGGTCCTTGCCACTTGGCGAGTAATTTTGAGCTTCGATGTTGGGAGTAATACAAGCACTTTATCTCCGGTGCAAATTCCGTAGCTGAGCACCCCTGTCATACAGCCGGCGTTGGCGTTCTTGAGCTTGGAGCAAATGCTCTTGTGTTAATCGCCCCAGTGTGTGGAGCTTTGCTCGAAGATCAAGAACGTATTGAATTTCATTTTTGGCATTAGAAGGTCCCTCCTCCCAATTTTCACGGATGACATCGAGGACACCGCGAGGCGTCGCCCGTACAGCAGCTCAAGCGGGGAGAACCCGGTGGAGGCTTGCGGGACCTCTCGTACCGCAAATAACAGGGGTCTAGCCACTTATCCCAATTTCTAAGCGTCATCGTGCACGCAATTCACGAATCATGTTTTTGAGCGTTTTATTAAACCGTTCCACTAGGCCATCTGTCTGAGGATGGTAAACGCTAGTCGCGAATCGATTTAATGCCCAAGAGCTCGTAAAGTTCGCGAAGTGTCCGTGACATAAAAGTTGTGCCTTGATCGGTGAGGATTTCTTTCGGAATCCCCACCGGGAGATTATCTTGAAGAGTGCCCCTGCAACACTACGTGCGGAGATGTTGCTCAGAGGCACTGCTTCCGGATATCGCGTCGCGTAATCCACTAGGACTAACACGAAGCGATGTCCGCGTGCTGACCGTTCTAATGGCCCGGCGAGGTCCATCCCAATTCTTTCGAAGGGGACCTCGATTAATGGTAGAGAGCGCAAAGGCGCTTTTGGGGTGGCGGTGGGTTTACCAGCTGACATTCGCGACGCGCCGCACACCACCTGCGGGCGTCACCGCCAATGCCCGGCCAATAGAAGCGGGCTATTAGGCGGAGAAGTGTTTTTCGTTCCCCTAGGTGACCGGCCATAGGATTATAGTGAGCCGCCTGGAAAACCATTTCCCGGCGGCTCCGTGGAATCAATAATTGTGTTACTTCCTCTTTTGTTTGAGCGTCCTGCGTCACCCTGTATAAGCGATCTTTAATAAGCGAAAAATCACGGATATGAGACGGCGACACCGGCGGAGTTGTTGACCATCGATTACTCTCACTTGGTCAAAGCGTGCTTAAGGGTATCATCCCGCGACTGCTCCAAGGGAAGTCCCCTCCGGGAATTCCGGAGAGGAGGAGCGTCCACCTCGCCCCTTCCACGTCACTTCGAGCAGTCGAGGGCGGCCCTAGCTCCGCCTCCCCGCCAAAGCATCGCACATCACACACCCCTTCACTCTCGCGCAGGACCCATCCGCACAAACTCCCTCCAATAACTTTCTAAAATTCGGCCAATCCGTACCCAAAATTAGCGGATGGGTGAGGCGAGGACTAACAGCTGCCTCTACACTATGTTTTTCTCCCCTGAATTTGATCGCCAGAGTCACCACGGGATATTTGTGAATATCCCGTGTACACACCTTACCCTCACCAGTTTAGCTGAGCCCAAAGCCCGGGTTGAACCAAGCGTTGGTGGATGGTGGTCTGGTTACAGCCGGTATCCAACAAAGCTTGGTATGTACCCTAGATTCTTACCGAATCCGTGCGCTCCAGCCCGATCGGGGGCAGCCTGTGGAACATCGGAGACCCGTACCACGCCCCTATTTCCATCAGCGGGCACTGATCCGGAAGTGGTCGGGTCCCGCACCTCCAGCAGACCGGCCCAGGCGCTGCGGCCGCACCCGTGCTGGCGGGCGCCCCACCTGAGGAGGAGGCGGCTGAAGGATGGAGAAGGGCTTGGTGGGCGTTCCCAAGACCGGGGAGCTGGGCGCTGAGCGCTCCACGCCTCGCGGGGGCAGGAACGGACCCTGGGGAGAGAGCAGAGCGAGAGGGAAGAGGGGAGGGAAAAAAACAGGGGAAGACACAGGGAAAGGGGAGACAGACAGAGAGGGCTCATCCGCCCTCGGAATCGCCGCCATGTGGTCCTCCGCGAGCCGGACGGCTTCCTCCAGCGGCGCCGGGCGGTGGCACTGGACCCACTCGGCCGTCTTCGGGGCAAGCGCTGGACAAACTGCTCCAGTACCACCTGGTCGACGAGCTCCTCGGCGCCGTGGTCCCGCGCAAGCAGCCACCTCCGACACGCATCACGGAGCCGTTGGGCGACGCGAGCGGGCGGTCGGATTTCTCCAGTTTTAAGGCCCGGAAGAGTTGGCGACTTTCCTCTGGGGACCGACCAACCCGTTGCAGGATGGCTCTTCGCAGATCGTTGTAAGCCAGGAGGCTTGTTGCCGGCAGTTGTTGGGCCGCGAGTTGTGCTTCCCGGACAGGAGAGGGACTAATCGGGCTGCCCACTGGTCTTGGGGCCACCCCCAAATCTCCGCCGTCCTCTCGAAGAGGTCGATGAAGGCCTCTGGGTCGATCCGCCGGCCCCATCTTCTGTAACGCGGTGGGGGCAATGTGGCGTGGGTGTCCGGGGTCGCGGCTGCGGCTGGAGCGGCCTCCTGGCTGAGGAGGCTCCGGATGGCGAGCCGGTCCTCTGCTTGAGCCCGCATGATTTCAAAAAAACGGCGATCCTGGTCTTGCCGGAGCTCAAGCAGGGATTGTTGGTGGCTCTGGTGGAGTGTCGCGAGGGACTGGAGGACTTCAGCCAGCTGGGAGGACTCTATGGGGCGACTCTGTTCCATTATTATGGTTTTTTTTTATGTCCTGGATTTCGGCACCAGTGTAACACTTTCCACTAAGGAAGGGACAGGAAACAGCGTCAAAGGTAAGGCTTCTTTTAATCTTTTTTACTTTCACAATATTATCACAACAATTAGTTTCTCTTGGCTTGGTGTCGGGCTCTCCCTCTCGAGGCTCTCCGTTTTCTGCTTTTTATGCCGCTCTCCTCACGCTACTGCAATTAGACACAGGTGTTAGACATAATTTGGCCCAGGTGTGAGCGCCCTTACCGCTTCTCTCTCCCGGACGGGCGCTTGACCACGCCCCCGCTGCCACACTCATCCCTCAGCGTCAGTGCTTACTAACGATATCATCTCCCTCCCATTTGAACTGGAAAGAGGCACAAGGCAGGGAGACCCTCTCTCTCCTCTACTTTTTGCAGTTGCACTTGAACCGCTAGCGGTTGCTATACGTAAAGAATCTGCATTTCCAGGCATACAAATCGGTGAAAAATGTCATAAATTGATGATGTATGCAGACGATATCCTTTTGTTTGTCACAGATCCCGAACAATCTCTTGCATCACTATTCAAAATTATTGACAAGTTCTCATCCATTTCGGGCTATAAAGTCAACTGGACAAAATCTGAGGCTCTTCCTCTCACTCCATATTGTCCCAAATCCCTCTTCCAGTCAGGCACTTTTGCCTGGCTTAAGAAAGGCATTAAATATCTTGGTTTAACATCCCCCATATTGACGGATCTGATTAAAACAAACTTTGACCCCCTACTGGACAAACTGAGGGCTGACTTAGAGCGGTGGTCTCCATTGTATTTCTCCATGTGGGGGAAAGCAAACGTCATTAACATGATTTGTGCTCCGAAATTCAATTACTTGCTACAGGCTATGCCAGTCCGAATTCCTTTGCGCCATTTCAAACAATTTGATCAACTTTGTAATAAATGTTTATGCAATAATAAACGCCCTAGGATGAACCTGCGAAAGCTGCAGAGGCCAGTGGACAAAGGAGGATTAGGTGTGCCCAACTTGCTTTTTTGCCATTATGCGTTTACCATTAAGCATATGGCACAGTGGTCTTTACCCCCGGAGAGAGCCCCTCCGTGGGTCCACCTCGAAAGCATGGTGTCCTCCCCTCTCACACCCATTGCATATATCACAGCTAAATTAGCCCAACAGTATCAGTCACATCCCATTTTGTCTCATATTCAGTGGGTCTGGAAGAGAGTAGCTAAGATTCTTAAATTTGATCCGTATCTGCACCAGACTGCCGGGATCAGGCTAAATCCCAAGCTCTGTATAAATAAATCTCCCTTCCTTTGGAAGCTTTGGTTGCAAAAAGGGATTAGGGTGCTCGGTGACTTGTACCAGGATGGGACATTAAAGTCTTTTGAGGCACTTAGTCAGGAATTTGACTTACCACGTAATCAACAGTGGAAGTATTTTCAGTTAAGACACGTACTGGTGCAGGTCTTCGGCTCCCCTTCAGTAGTCCCACCGAGCGGTGACATGTTGGAGAAGGTTCTACCAATCTATGGGCGTGGCCATGAAGCCTCTGCCTACTACGCTATGATCCTTACGGCCTCGGATTCTAATATTTTGTCCCTTAAAATGACATGGGAAACTGATTTAAAAGGTGTCATTTACAGATGCAGAATGGGGCAGAATTCTTAGCAATGGGAAAAAAATGTCAAGGGAACTGCGAACGCGACTTATCCAATTCAAAATACTGAATAGAATCTATTGGACACCATCCAAGCTGCATAAGGTTGGTTTGGTTGATAACTCAGAATGCTGGAGGTGTCGGGACAAAAATGTTACCCTTGTACACATGCTATGGAGTTGCCCAAAAATTCAGGCATTTTGGTTTTCCCTACATACAATCGTAGAGAAAATTGTCGAACAGAATATCCCACTTACCCCTAGTCTGTTTATTTTGGGGGACCCCTCTGCATTAAGTGACCTGGCCCCTCCACTCTCTAACTGGATCCAGACTGTCCTCATGCTAGGCCGGAAACTTTTGGTCAAAGAATGGAAAGCCCCCTCTGCACCAGCACTGGATTTGTGGTATGCCGCTCTGGGTCAGCTGGCTGCCCTTGAACATCTGTCCTATATGTTGCTTGATAAAGTGGAGGAGTACAACTTGAAATGGGGAAAGTTTCATTCGTACACCTTGAAGGTTTAACGGCGTTCCGGCTCAAAAACATAGCATTTAACTAGGAAACATGATTGATGGATACATTTTGATAGAATACGGTACCTACATTTAGGCAAGGCTGTAACTCAAGGGCTAGGTGCATCACTGTTTTATTTTATTTTATTATTATTATTATTATTATTATTATTTTATTTATTTATTTTTTTCTCTATTATTTTCTAAATGTATTTAGTTTTTGTCTATGGTCGTGCTATGTCCTCCTTTCATTCTATTTTGTTGTATGAGTATTGCTTTATTCTTCGGATGGAAATGTGTGTGTTTAAATGTTCTGGAAAATCAATAAAAATGTTAATCATAAAGTGAATGGCACCTACGCTAAATGTATACTAATTATTTTCCTGTCTAAACCTCGGGATTATATCATCTCCGGTCCTGCCTGATGTCTGACTCCCACTGTGTTGCTGAATGATGATGACCAAATGCTGCATGTGCCAGCCAGACTTCACTTCAATCTACTAAAATGTACTTCACAGAGGATGAATTGATGCAAAGTTAAAGACATGAGATTCTTCATGAGACAGTGTCTAAAGCATGGGCTCAGGATGGAGTTCACCAAAATTACCTGCTATAAGCTTTCAGCTGGACTGCAATGCTCCTCACTGAATGATACCTACATCAGCTTGGTCAAAGGAGGGACAACACTCTTAAAAAAAAAAAATCTATATAGAAAATGAATTAACCACTAACAAACGCCTTCATCAGCGAAAATCAAAGGACAATGCATCTTGAAATTTGGGATGACTTCAAGGACTTTAACACTAAAACTTCATACAAAATCATTTTGTTTAACCATTGACCCACAGCACTTAGTTTACTCATTTTAACCAATAAAAGTTCTAAACATAATTAACAAATATTGCCATTATATTCATTCATTTTCTGTTATAGCATAATTTCATGTACAGCTGCTTTGAAACACCACCTGTTGTGGAAAATGCTATAGAAATAAATTTGATTTGACTTGACGCGTTGAAGGACTTATGCTATCAGAATGAGCAGATTCACTGATGCCTGACAAACTAAAAATGACTTTGAATGAAGGTGAGGATAGTTTACCTGCAGTCATTTTATAATCCTTTTGGAAATGTAATTAGCGCTGTTAAGGCTTTTGGAATGTGCAGTAGTTCATCGGTTGAGGAAATAAACACAGTCTGAACTTATTTGTTGATTTCCCCGAGCGGAATAATTTCCAAGCTTTGGGGTTGATTCCAAGGTCGAGTCGATTCTCGATTCCCAATGCCTCGGAATTCTTTTTGGAATTGATTCCCAGTCCTAGTGTTTATTAACATTGTTTCATGTAGTGATCTTACAATACATCCTATATTAAAGATTTGCACCTAAAGCACCCAATACTGACACGTATATACACAAATGCGGATGTCCTATGTTTCTAACGCATATAAAGTGATTAAACTAGTCTTAATCAACTCACCCTTTTTTTACAGAAACAGCATTACAACTTCAAATAACAACTTCAAATATAATCTGCATACACAATAGTAAAATTTATTTACATCTCTCAGTTGAAATGTTTTGCCTCATGTCCCCAGTTCATGCATGCTCATCAGCAGTTCTCAGTATTATGTCCGAAAGAGGTAATTCTCGGTTTAGTGTACTGTTTATTCGCAAACTGCTGTGATCAACTCAATGTACTACTGACTCATCAAACAACAGACTTAAATTTCATTGAAGGGGTGTATTTGTTCAGCAGTTGAAACCAATTAAATGCTCCTTAACGGCCTGCACTCAAATGCTATTGGCGCACGCTATTGTCAGTCTTACAGGCATGAAAAGCCACCAAAGCGGTCTCATGCTTCCAGTGTGGGCTGGTCAAAACGTGTGACAGGCATGGTTCCCTGGACCGGTCAAAACACTTCAGTGGACCGTATCCAGCCTGCGGGCCGTAGTTTTGGGACCCATGCACTAGAGTCATGTTAACACATATTATCTTTAGGTGTTGTGGCAGTTAAAGGTGTCCAGTTAATGAACAAATAATTATTTGGGTTCTTTTAGGTGGAAGAGTTTAACCATTTCAAATGTTAGATTGCTATCAAATATAAAACCAAATTTTTTTGCTGTAGGAGTTGACATTACAGTACATCCATCATGAGATTATATTTTAATGTCATATTTATTTAGGTTTTTGTACTTATAATAATTGGTACCTATGTTTTATCGGAATGGAGTAGAAGGAAGTTTCTAGCCAGCCACTCTTTGATATCATATATATAAAATGTTTACATTTTGTCAGGTTTCAAATAAATATAAAGTTGGGTATCATCGACATAACAGTGAAAACAAATTTCATGGTTCCTGATAATATCTCCCAGGTGGAGCAAATATAGGGAGAAAAGAAGAGGCCCTAAAACTGATACCTGTGACACTCCATACTTTAATCCTGATCTGACAGTTCCTTATTTAAACAGACAGTGGTAGCGGTCAGAGAAGTAGGACCTAAATTAAGCTAATACCTTACCACAAATTCCAACATAATTCTCAAGCCTATCCAAGAGAATGTCATGATCTATGGTGTTGAAATCAGCACTAAGGGCACTAGAAGAGAAATGCAGCCGCTATCAGATGATAAGAGCTAGTAATTTGTAACTCTGATAAGTGGAGTCTCTGTACTATGATAGAGCCTAAATCCTGACTGAAAATCTTCATAAATACCATTTCTCTGTATAAATGAACATAGTTCGGATGGCACTACCTTTTCTAGTATTTTCGACATAAATGTGAGATTTGAAATCGGTTTATAACTAGTAAATTTTTCTGAAACAAACTGTGGGGGGGGGTTTATAAGCGTTTTGATAACTGCCAGTTTACAGTTTCTTGGGACATGCCCCAAGGATAATGAGGAGTTAATAATATTAAGAAGAGGTTCTTAGTCAGTATTTGGCCCAACAAACATGTTTAGATTTTTTGATCATTTTTGTTAGCTCTTCCTGACCTATAACAGCAAAGGACTGAAGTTGCTCATAGAGAATATTTTTAGTCTTCTGGGGTGCTGTGGCAAATGTATGCGAAATTCCAATTTTGTTTCTGATTATTTTGATTTTATCAGTAAAGAAATTCATAAAGTTATTACTACTAATTTAGTCCCAGTACTGAACAAACACCTAGGGTTGTTATGATTATTTTCTATGAGTTTGCTCAAATATGCAGACCTGGCAGTTTATTGAGCCTGTCTGTATTTAGAGACACTATACTTCCACACACCACGAAATACTTCTAATTTTGTTTTCACCACTTATGCTCCATTTTCTGAGCTGCTCTCTTGAGAGCATGATTGTGATCAATGTACCATGGTGCAGGATTTTCTCTTTAACTTTCTTTAATCGAAAGCGCGCAACACCATCTAGAGTGCTAGAGAAGACTGTATCCATATGTTCCATGACAACATCAAGTTCTTCTGAACTTTTTGGCATACTGAGTATTTGAGACAAATCTGGAAGATTATTAGTGAAGCTATCTTTAGCAGTTGAAAGAATAGTTCTGCCTGGATGATAAAGTTGCGTAGATTTAGTGACTTTTGCTAAGCGCAGCATACAAGAGACATCACTCTACAGTAGAATGACAATATTTGTTCTAGCGTATGATATTTAAGATAGATCTTTCACATTTTGTCTAACACCAACAGAGTTATTTATATTTAGCATTAGCCAGCACTTGTAAACTTGATCTGATGTCAGACTCTCTGGCACTCGAAAGGCATTTTAACAATAATGGCTGGAGCCTCTATTTCCACATTCCTTACAATAGAGTCACCAATAACAAGGGTGCTTTCAAAATGATTCTCAGTGTGTGCTTCACTGAGTGGGGAGAATCGATTGGAAATCCTAACAGGAATGGGAGTTTTGCTGAGCTAGTATGCCGCCGAGATGTCACCCACATGCCCTGCTGCGGGGGCTCTTCAGCTGGAACCAAAGTGTTTGTGTTGCTTGCTGTACTTCCCCCATCTGAAACTGTATCTACCAGCTTCTCTTTCTCACTGACCTCCACTAGCATTCGGATGCATATATCTACTTCTTTATCTTCTCTGTCAGTTTGAATAATTCTTTACCTTTATCATGACTTACTGCAATTGTTTGTTGTTGTTGTTGTTGTGGTGGTGGTTTTTGGTCAGCGAGGTTTGAGATTTATGTGAATCCCTCATGTAATTGTTGTGGTGGTTTGAGATTGATGCAATGATCTGTTTAAAAAATGTGTGCGGTTAAGCATGCAGTTTAATCGTGATAAAAGTAGAAAGGTGGGTGTGCATGGTAAAATGCCCGTAGATGTATCACATTAAAAAGAATAAATCAGTAAAAATATATGAGAAAAAAAATGGGAGAGATTAAAGATTAACTGCTGAAAATAGAAAGATAAGCAATGCTAAGCAGGCTACAGAAACAGACTTGAGCTAAAGTGCTAGCAGCAACAGGAACATCAGACAGCTGCTTCACAGACAGACTATCTGCGGGTTTTTTACTGTGGATTAAAGTTATAAATCAAGAATTATGAAAATGGCAAAGGTTTGACAAGACATTGGCATACAATAACAATTTCCCAATGTTAAAACACCTGTAAGCAACCATGACAGAGGAGGGTCAAGTTAGCTTCAAAGCTTCAAAATGTGGTAGGTTAAAAGTTTAAATGATCAGTGGGCTGTACTTATTCTCTTCTCATTTTTGACATTTTTGCAGTATGCTTTTAAACCTTTAGCAATATATATATATATATATATTTTTTTTTACATAAAATGTATTCCATGAATAAAAATAAATATTTTTATATGGTATGAAATAAACCAGTAAAGAAACCTAGATTACTAAAGTGTATTTTTTGTACATTTTATTTTATCTACACAACTAATAAGTGGTAGCAATTTTAAATGTAGGTTAAATTGTGTTTTTATCATTATTTGCAGTAATTAGTAAAAATACAGGCACATCTGCTCAAACTTCCCTCAGTTTTATCCCACACTTTGGGAAGTGCATGTAGGCCCAGTTTTATTTTTAGAATAGACCTATTAATAATATTCACATCATTCATGCCATCTTAAAAAGTACAATGAATGCTTTGTAATGACAAGTTTATTATGAGATTTAAGTTTTAAAAAAGAATTGAAAAGATGGGTCTGGAATTGACTCTTTGGATCAATAGCATCAATTCCAAAACCACACCTTTATTAATATAACTAAAATAAATAAAAATGTAATCAGCAATATGTGCTTACATATGGCTTTATTGAATATGTTTAAATGTGTGTTTTCTATGATGTCAGGGTATTAATATTATGTACAGTTCATACCAGTTCATTACATGATGACTTGAAAGAACAGTTGAATATTCTTTTTTAAACGGTTCATTGAAACAAACCACCCAAAAGAACCAGTTCATGGAAAAGAATCTTCCCATTACTAGCGGCTGTATTTTTGAAATGATGTGTAGTTAATGTTTTATGCATTGGATTCTTTCATTACTTTTATAGTATGTATCTTAAATGCACGTAATTTTTTCTAAAGGAAAAAAGGAAAACCTAAACAATCAAAATAATGTTTGCGGTCAACAAATAACAAATGCTGGCAAAATAGTTTGAGGCAGGGCGGAGGGTGGGGCTGGGTGGTCATTCTACACACCCGGTCCTTTATCAGGATAATCAAGCCTCCGAGAGGGATAAAGGCCGACTGCGGAACGGAGAGATCGTTTATGGGCATGTTCGTCATGTGTGTCTGTGTCTTTTATTTAAGTTTCTCATTAAACTAGTATTTATATTTTCAAGCCGGTTCTTGCCTCCTCCTTGCCCATCTAAATCCCTTTACATAGTTCAACTTGTAAAAAACCAAAAACATTCTTTAAAATATATATGAATAAATATTATGTTCTGGTGGCATTGCTGCACTGAGGGCTGTTATCATTTCATTCTTTAAAGTTTGAACAAAATAGGTCTTTGATTTGCCAGACTCACAAGTCTCATAAGCCTTCCCCTATTGGCTAGACATTACGTGAAGATTAATAGTATGGCATTACGTTATATGGCTCCCATAGAGTCAACAAGTGAAGCAGCGTGTCTTCAAATAGAACATCTCTGGTGTGTAGCTTTGCTGTACTTAATGGAGAGAAATGTGCTCACCTACCTTCAGTCAAAACATTCTGGCAATATGGTGTTGTGCCCCGACTTATTTGCCTGTGATGTCGCACACATAGGAACATATGTGTGCACTGTGACATACTGAAGCAGAGCATGATCCCCTCCCTTCGGAGACTGGGCCGCAGTGCAGTATTCCAGCATGATAACGACCCCAAACCCACCTCCAAGATGACCACTGCCTTGCTAAAGAAGCTGAGCTGGCCAAGCATGTCTCCAGACCTAAACCCTATTGAGCATCAGTGGGGCATCCTCAAACGGAAGGTGGAGGAGCACAAGGTCTCTAACATCTACCAGCTCCGTGATGTCATCATGGAGGAGTGGAAGAGGACTCCAGTGGCAACCTGTGAAGCTCTGGTGAACTCCATGCCCAAGAGGGTTAAAGCAGTGCTGGAAAATAATGGTGGCCAAATATTTACACTTTGGGACCAATTTGGACATTTTCAGTTAGGGGTGTACTCACTTTTGTTGCCAGGGGTTTAGACATTAATGGCTGTGTGTGGAGTTATTTTGAGGGGACAGCAAATTTTCACTGTTATACATGCTGTACACTCACTACTTTACATTGTAGCAAAGTGTTATTTCTTCAGTGTTCTCACATGAAAAGATATAATGAAATATTTACAAAAATGTGAGGGGTGTACTCACTTTTGCGAGATACTGTATATCTATACACACACACAATACACACACATACATACATACATATATATATATATATATATATATATATATATATATATATATATATATATATATATATATATATTTATATAAGTGTATCACACACACACACACGTTATACTACTCCGAGAGCTGTCCTAACTGAACTATAAAAACATACTATAAATGTAATAACTGAAAACGTACTTTTTAATAGAAAAATTATATTTATTTAAACCAGGCTACAGAAACGGGCCATATGGAATTTGTGGAACTTGAACACAAACAAAAACAGGGCAGCTGCTCACAATGCTCTCACTCTCTCTCTCTCTAATGGTCATCACCGGCCGCCTTTATCCCTCGTGAAACATACATTTTGCCCCTTAAAAATCACATGCATGCTCAATGTCTCAGTATGCTGGACACCTCCAAAAGAGGCAATTCTCAGTTCAAATGTACTGTTCACTCGAGAACTGTTACGACTGGAGCGTTCAGTCTGATTTGTGATCTAGTTGTAGCTGTTCATTGCAAAGAAGAGTTATGAAAAGCAGATATCAATAGTTCTTGGCTCATATTACTCCCGGTTATTAGCTCATTTCAGAGTGTAAAGCACATTCAAGAGAGAGAGATCAACTTGTGGATCCGTGTTGACTCAAGACGCAAACCGTTTCAAATGATTCAGCCGATTTGGTGAACTGGTTCAACTCATTCACTTAAAAGAAATGGTTCAAAAGAACGATTCGTTCTCAAACTGGACAGCGTTATCGGTTCTCACGCGCCTCCCTCTTGCGGTTCCTTGGAAGACATATAAGGAGTCATTTTGGTAAGGCTTTGGTTTCAAGAATAAAAATGTGAGACGAACGCAAATGTTTAGTGCTCCTTTTCAAAGAGTCATGCATCTACAGTGAACGCAATCAGTCTCAACAAGCACTGCTTACATAAAAAAAAAGCACTTGAGTCTGCCAGACAAAAGGATATATTGCTTTCGTTTTTATGCGCTTGTGGAAACATTTGCAAAACACTGTCTTTATTAAGCAGTTAAGCAAAAGGATTTTTGTCTCTTTTCATTGAAAAAACACACAATACAACACAATCCACAATATAAAAATGTATTTAAGTTATTTATAGAATTCCCTGACCAGAATGTTCAAGGAATGTGAATATGGCAAAATTACGTCATTCAGCAGTGTTGCTTGTCATATCATCAGGATGTTTTGAATTAAATTCAATAGTTTTCACTTTAAACTGCAGGTGTGTTGGGAATGGGATAATGGCAGTTGGAGCACAAACTGGAACATTTTAAGATGTTGTCATTGCTAATAAAATGGCTCTTAAGTTCCATCAGAGACCTGTGCTTTCCCAGTCCGCTCTACATAGACAAGCAGACGTATCGATCTGGCCAGTCTCCGACATTTTTTCAGTCTGAGAACTGGATGATGCATGGCCTCTGAAGGAGGAGAGAAAAAAAAGTCTTTCCATCCACAATTCCACTCTTTTTGCTTTGCCACCAAGCAGGCCTGTCACATCCTGAAATTGTCTGTGCACTAGACTGACAAGTCCTTCTCTTCTAAATCCATACTTGCACACCTCCATATTGGCTCCCACTGTGTGTCACTTTTTTAGTGTTTGTTCTTGTTGGATAGTCAGACTGCTGCATCTTTGTGTTGTCGAGCCCTACATCCTGTTGAAGGGACCAGCATATGTTGTGTTTCAGATGGTAGTGTCCCTACCATGCTGGTTGACCAACTTTTTTGTTTTGTTTTTTGGATGGTGAACAACATGGCTATGCTGGTCTAAGCAACAGCATAAAACTCTAGATACACTAGAGGCAGGTCAGTGCAAATAAATGGGGGAAAGAGCATATATGATATATACAATAAATAGTAAAAGTTTAACTCTTGAAGACTTAAACACGCATGGTTCTGATTGGCAAACATTGTGCTGCCCCTCCAATACAGCCATATTTAAAACTCAATTAGAATAATATTAACAAAACTCCACAGCATTCTAAAATTGTATTTCAGGGTTAACACATAATGTACTCCTAATACATTGCATCTGAATATATTAAGCAAAGTGGCACCTTAACTATAAAACTGTCATGACATTAAAATATTCGTGAATGAAACGGTTTACTTATGGTTTTGCATCGGGTCCAGTAGAGTTTTTAAATGCCTCATCTTTAATAATCCACATTCAATAACAATTCCTTTGCAAAGCTTGAATAATGTATTCACTGGTTCTCAAGCAATCCACGCTGACTGAGGTAAAGACATACAATCTACGCTGAAATGTTCGGAATATTCTTCAACAGGCCAAAGCAGAGATGCTGGTCTTCACATTTTCCGTGTTGGTTTTCACACTGAACGGCATGCGTTTCTCCCAGTTAGTGACAGCAGCAGAATGAGACGCGTTTTTAAAAGTTGCAATTGTATTGCTCTTAAAAGCGCAGTGCCCTGATCAAAGTCCTCCATCCAGTGCATGTTTACAAAAGACTAACAATTAAAAAATAAAATGGGTGCAAAAATGGTCCAGGGCACCTTCAAAACAGCACAGCTGAATGAAATAGAATGTAGGTCTCCTTTTTACAGTTATAACTTGACATTGCGTCCTTTAAAAATGGTGTGAGATGAATGATAATGGCCATTCATCTAGAGTAGAAAAACATTTAAATCCAGATATAAGTCCTCTTTGGTGTAGATAAATCTCCAATGACAGGTCCATCTCTCTCCACTTCACCTTTGTAACTGATAGTGATGTCCAGTTTGAAAACAAATTGTTTTTTGAACAGGTTCTTTTAAGTGAATGAGTTGAACCAGTTCACCAAATTGGCTGAATCTTTTAAAACGGTTTGCGTCTTGAGTCAACAGGGATCCACAAGTTACTCTGTTAACCTCTCTCTTGAATGTGCTTGACCAGGGATGCCCACACTTTGTGTGATGATCTACTTTTAAATGACCAACTCAATAAGATCTACCAACTAAAAAAAACTGTTTCATTTAAAATAAGAAAATGCTTGTTGGGACTACTGCATGTATCCCTACATGGAATGCATCTTCTAATTAATAAAAAAAATATATAATAATGTTCAATATTGATATCATTCAGTTTTAAAACTAAACCCAAAACACCTACAGCACAATAGATTACAATAGCCAGGGCATTAACCTTATTCTGATGACTTGCACTGAATGGAATCAGACAGTAGCATCGCAAATTTGCGCTCTGTTCTCAGAAGTCATGGCAACTGAATAAACAAAACCTCGCCTGGTCAATATTTACCTCGTCAAGTGCAAGTCAGACAGAAACTAAAAGGAGGAAAGACAGTATATTTATTTTTATAAAAATTTTACAAAAGTACATAAAAATTTTGTGCGATCTACCAGCATTGCCTTTGCAATCCACTGGTAGATCAATGTATTGGGCACCCCTGTGCTTGATACTCTGAAATGAGCTAATAACCAGGAGTAATATGATCTAAGAGCTATTGATATCTGCTTTTCATAACTCTTCTTTGCAATGAACAGCTCCAACTAAATCACAAATCAGACTGAACACTGAGGGGCTATGAAGAACCCACCCCCAAGACAGAATGAGCTTCCGGGGTCCTGGTAACATCTAGCCGGTAGTAACGTACAAAAGTATGGGGAGAAACCCAGCTGGCAGCAGAACATATGTGCTGCAATGAAACTCCCCTGAACAGAGCCCAAAAGGGGGCCATGCCCGTCAGTGGGCTCTGATGCCATCTGGAGGCAGCACTCCCCTAGATTCATAGGCCAAAAGGATAGCTTCCACAAGCCAATGCGAGAGGCGTTGGGTTTCCCCGAGTGAGGGGGCCCAGGAGATAAAGAGCTGATTACTCTTCCGAAAGCACTGGTCCTATCCAAGTAAGCCCGCAGGGCATGGACCAGAGACTTCAACCTCGGATCCTCCGCAGAGGAAAAAGGAGGAGGGTGAAAAGCAGAAAGCTCCATTACCACACATTAGAACGCTGGGAAGCATTTTGGCTTAAAGGCCAGGTTAGGCTTAAGGAAAACCTTATCTCCACTAAGAGAGAATTTAGTGCATGAGGAATGAACAGAGTGCATGCAGGTCACTGACACGTTTAGCTGATGCTAAGGCCAGGAGCAAAATTTTAGGGAAATGCTTCCCAGGGGCTCAAAAGGCTGCTGAGACAAAGCCTCCAGTACCATAGAGAGGTCCAACTCTGGAACAGTTCTCCTAGTAACTGAGAGAGAATGGCGGGCACCCTTCATAAATCTACAAATGAGGTGGTGCTGCCCTGCCATTGAGCCATCAAACCCAAAATGACAGAAATAGCTGCCAGGTAGACCTTAATAGTGGAAAAGGACCTCCCTTTATCCATAAGGTCTAGTAAAAAACACAAAATATCAGAGACTAAACACAGATATGATGTGGAACCACACCCATCACACCACTCTTCAAACATTTGCCACTTACGGTCATATAAGGACCTTGTGGAGGAGGCCCTAGCGTTCTGTATAGTGGCAAACACACATGGGGGGATCGAGCTTACGTTTGTCCTCGCAAGAGCCACACTGTCCGGGTGGGGGTGATATATATATCTCTCCGTTTGCTTGAGACAACAGGTATGTCCGTAGAGGGAGGGGCCACGGCTGGGCATGCAGAAGAGGAATTATCTCTGCCAGCCATGGTGCTTTGGGCCACCTGGGTGCTATCAAAATGAGGGACAGGCCCTGCACTCTCTCCCTGGCCAGGGTGGGTATTAACACAAATAGGGGAGGAAATGCGTAGAGAAGCACTTTGGGCCACAGGTGGGCTAGTGCGTCCATGCAGAGGGGCCTCGTCCTTTAGCGAGAAAAAGTTTTTGCACAAGGCGAAGAGATCTAGTCGCCTGTCTGAATCTCTCCCACAACATGCCCACTATCTGAGGGTGGAGGTGCCATGTCTCCGTAGAGCGGGTTCCTCCTCGAAAGAAGGTCCGCGTCCATTCAAAATGCCTGGAACATCGGTCGCGCGTAACGACAGGAAGTGCCGCCTGCTCCACATTAAAAGCCTGCGAGTTAGGGCATGAAGCTTGGGTGAGCGCATGCCGCCCTGGCGATTGATATGTGCCACTGCTGTGGTATTGTTGCAGCGATGATGATGCCACTGCAAGCGGTTCAGAAAATGATTCAGAGCTTCCCATAGTCATGAGCTCCAAATAATTTATGACGGTTGAATGAAGTTCGCTCGGCCACGAACCGTTCACCGTCCCGCCCTCCTGAGTGGCTCCTAACTGTTAAGGATGCATCTGTCATTACCACTTTTCACAACACAACTGTCCCAAGAGGGGTCCCATGTGCATACAAGTCTGCACTACTCCAGTGGCGCAAGGATGCAGTGCACATGCACGTCACTGTAACAGAGCGAAAGCGATCGTGCAAAGGGCTGAAGTCGAAAGATAAAACCCCCTTCATGAATGCCCTCATTTGCAGAAGGCCCAAAGGCAAAACCTGAATAGCTTATTTCATAAAACCCTGTAATCGGAGACATGACACTTTCCATCAATTTTGTCCCCTCCTTGAATTGTGATAAACAATTCATTAGTGTGTGAACGCGTTCTTGTGATGGGTGCACGCATGGAGATTGAATTCAGCTCCAGACCCAGGAATATAACACTCTGGGCAGGTGTAAAATTGCTTGTTCACATTCACTGTGAACCAGAGTCATGTGATGTGCGTGAGCACACGGCGAGTGTCTTGCACCACTTTCTCCTTGGAATTGGCTAGGATTAACCAATCGTCTATGTATGGTAGGATCCCTAGACCCATTATTCTCAGCGGTGCTAAGCCCGCCTACCACCTAGACAGAACACCTTCAGACTGAGAGGCCGAAAGGGAGGACTGTGAATTCGTAGCATATGCCCCAATAGGTAAAATGAAGAAATTTCCTTTGTTGGGGGTAGATGTTGATGTAAAAAAAAAAAGCATCTTTCAGATTGACTGATGTGAACCAGTCTTTCTGATGAATTGAGCGAGTGTGCCGGTTGTTAAAATTCTAAAATTATATTTCCTCAAAATATTTAACACTCTGAGATCCAGAATAGGACGGTGAGAGCCAGCTTTCTTTGGAACTAGGAAATAACAGGAGTAAAACCCCTGATTGCATTGATCTAGGGGTACTACATGAATTGCCCCCTTCCCGAGGAGGGAGATTGCTTCTTTCAGAATGTGAGCAGCGTTCTGTGTGTGAGAAAAGATAACGGGTTTCCTGGCCAACTGGAGTCTGCATCCGTTCATTATGGTTCGAATCACCCACTCGGGAGCCGACACAGCCTGCCAAGCTGACCCCACATGAGCCGGGGAAGCGCTTATAGCTGTGTTTATGCCCGATTTGCTCATTTGTAATGCAATATTACAAAGGCGACATAAGGGGTTGCAGAGAGATGTTCTCTATCTGTAATGGATTCAATAGATTTTTTTGTGTTTGTGAAACACTGGGGCCGAAGCCTTTATTGAATGGCTGAGAGAGATATAATGGGGGCGGTGTGGTGACACTGCTTTCGTACCTTTTCCCCACTGTAAACACCTCCAGCACGGGGTGGTTCCCCAACATGAGCTGGACAGGGGAACACCGATTGTTCTGCACTGAACACACCAGGTGGGCACCCAGTGCAGAACAATCTGACCCCACCTAGTGAAAACCTCCTTTTTTTAACTGGTGAACTAGGAGGGCAGGATAGGAGTCCGGGGAGCTGGTAGCCCAAGAACGTGGACTCAAAGCCCCGCGAGGCCATGCATCAGGCTGGCCATTTACGTTTAGTGTCGGAGGGGGTAGAGTTGTGGGGTTTCTTGGCCGGAGCGAAAGACATTCTACCCCAGGGCTTAGCGGAGGGTGGGTTACTCTGTTGAGGAGGTGGTTTATTGCGGGGGGCGGCTTCTGTCACGGTGCCGCTTTCCAAGGAAGGCATAATTTAAGCACTTAGTCCTCTTTGTTATCTGTTGCATTAAGGTGACAGCAGGGCCAAAGAGAGCCTGGCCAGGCTCTACAGGGGCACCCGCAATGCGCCGCTTCTCACTGTCAGGGAGGCCCGACAGATTAAGCCAAAGCGCACATTCTCAGTCCTCTGAGAGAGCCATGGAATGCCAGCAGGCTTGGACGGAGGACCAGGTCATTGACAGACAATCTCCTTCCACAGAGAGCGTGTGGGGGTCCCTTGCTCTAGTTGCTGCCCCATGTTGACCAGGAGTTCAGCCTGGTATGCAGAGAGAAGGGAGGAGACGTTGAGGGCCCTGACAGTCAAGGCTTTGTAAGAGGCCTGGTGTATGGAGGCAGAAAAACGGACAAAGAAACAGCACACGCAAGTATGCAACCTTGAGAAGTATTAAGGTCTCTGGCGATATAGGGCTCGATGGTGGGCGGGTCCATGCCAAGGCCGTCATATCCTTCACTTCGAGGCCCCCCAACAATACCTCATATGCTTAGCACATTCAGGGAGGACACTGAGAAGTTGTTTTCTCGAGCTGGGTGAGGGTCCCAGGAGTTTCCCCGTCATATACATCCCTCTCTTGGTCAGTGGCCCTTTGTAGGGCTGGCCGTTCACTCAAAAACCTTGGTGAGGATGGACTGGGGTAAGGCCTTGGGGGTGTTAGCCTGGGGAGTCATGGAAGACGAGATGGCCTCCTCATCCTCTGAACCCTCGAGAAGGCCCGCATTATCTTAGTCACCAGAACCAGCCGGCTCATTGGCAAACGAGGTGCCCCCTGTGAAAATTAGCCTCCCAGGGGCGCGTCGTCATCACAGTTTCCCCACATCAGAGTTGGAAAGGGGATCTTAAGTGAATGTTAGGGATTCTTTGTAGAAACATACAAGGTTTTTGTGTCTCATTCGCAGAATTCAGGGTGAAGATTAAACACTAGCTGTGATGTATGTGTGCTATCTGAAATCCTACCAAAGTTTTGAAAGTGAATGCACAATGTTAAGGAGCTGCTTAAACTGTACTATGGAGATGACACAATGGCCGCTGTGCATTTGGATGCATTGCGACTTCTCCATGCTTTCAAGCATTTGTTTTGCTGTGTCGTGGCTTCTGCCACCTCCAAAAAAAATAATTCTTGAAGTCTTGATGCCAGAAGATAGACTTTATTATCAGAGATAAAAAAGCAGAATTGCTCTGCAGAACAACTCCAGAATCTGGGTTTGCACCCGCTAAAATACATATAAATCTACCAAGGCGTAGCTAATGCTAACACGCACACACACACACACACACACACCAACAACCACCATTCGCCACTAAGTGGCGGTGATGTCACCACGACGCTTGTGCCAGGCTATGTGCACATTAAGGCCACGTGAAGTGTCGAACGCCCGCTGGCAGGAGGTCACGGGACAGATCCAACAGGTGACACGGGTCGAATGACTGAGATGACTGGCTGATGCACCACATGTGCCCCCTACTGTGTGAATTTGCTGCGCTTTAGCCACCCTGCGCTCTGCTCATTGTTGTGAGCGTCGCTCCTCTGCCCTCCGTTGTTGTTTGAGGGCGACTGCCTCCAACTGGCAAGCAGCATCCTTCACAAGCCTCCTCCAAAGAGGCCAATCTTGACACTGCTGGTACCAGTCATCGGCAAGTCCACTCAGCTCCATATCCTCCTGTACCACATCACTCCATCTCTTCTCCAGCCCGTGCTGCACCCGCTTAGCCCCCTCTATCCGGCCGAACAAAGACTGTTTAGGCATGCGGTGGCCAGGCATGCGGGCTACATGACCCAGCCATCGCAACCTTGCCTGCCGTAGGAGCTCACCGATGGGACTTTGTCCACATCTTTCAAAGATTTGTGAGCTCCTCACACAATCCAGCCTGGTTAAACCCAGGATGGTTCTTAGGCAGGCCAGCCTAAATGTTTCTAACTGGCGATGATGTTCCATTAGGGGTGTCCACGTTTCGCAAGAATAGAGAAGGGGGGAATGACCGTGGCCGAGAATACCTGAAGCTTTGTGCGGAGCAACAATCCGGGTAGCTTCCACACAGCGTTACGCAGCCAATGAAAAGATAATGCCGCTCGACTGATTCGGAGTGAGACCTCTGCTGTCAAACCAGAGCTGGTCATAAGCACACTTCCCAGGTATGGAAAACACTCCACTCTCTCCACAACTGCCCCATCACCAATTGGGAGCTGTGGGGGTGGAGTGTCTGATGGTACATAATACCCAGGAAGGTGCTTAGTTTTGGTTGGGATGATGGTAAGGCCCCATCAACCTCCCATTTAATCTGTACCAGATGGAAATTCATCCAGTACAGCCATCGAAGGCTTCACGAACCACGTGGTCGAAATAGATATTAAATAATGTGGGAGCCAGGAGGACATCCCTGTCGCACTCCAAGGTGAACAGGGAATGGCTCCGACTCCCGACCATGTAGTTTTACCCGGGCACGCTCGCAATCATGAAGGTCCTTAATGATCCCGAGCAGCAGGTCTGGGACTCCGAAAGCACGAAGAACAACCCAGAGCCCAGGCCTACTGATGGTATCATAGGCCTTGACCAGGTCAATAAAGCAGAGATGTAGGTCTTGCTGGAATTCCCTACACCTCTGCTGTAGCAGACGGACAGGGAATATGGCATCTGTGCAAGACCGCCCCTTCCTGAAACCACACTGGGGCTCCGCAAGTCTTTCCTCAGCGTGCCTGGCTAGGCGATGTTGAATAATCCTTGCCAGGACCTTTAACGGCATACTGAGGCGTGAGATGCCCCTATAGTTATTACAATCAGAGCGGTCCCCCTTTTTAAAGAGATGACCACCAGGGCATCCTTCCAATCCTGCGGAACCCGCCCAGTGGTCCAGACTGTTGTTATGATGTCATGTAGGGCAGTCTGTGCACAAACACCACCCTCCCTCAGCATTTAACTGGGGAGATCATCTCTGCCCGGTGCCTTTCCTGGTCTCAGGCTCTGGATCGCCTTCAGTACTTCCTCCAAAGATGGCACCTCAGCCAGCCACCCACAGGGAGTGACTTCTTCCTCCAATATTTGTGGCACCACAGCCCCAGCAGGGTCATCCCCACTTTGTCCCACAATGTTTTCCAGGCTCAGGGACTTCCCCTCCCCCAGGACCTCACAGAAATGCTCAGCAAATCTGCAAACTTGTTTCTGGGGGTCGGAGATTGGATCACCGTTCTTTCCCCTAAAGATGGTAATAGGTGTGGTGCTGCAAGTAACTTTTTTGATGGAATTAAAGAGCGATTTGTGATCGTGGGCCACTGAGGCAGACTCAATCTCCTCGGCAACCCGTGCCCACCAACCATCCTTGCAGTGCCTCACGGCTCTCTGAACCTCCGAGCGAAGGCTGCGGTAAGCCTCGTCATTCTCTGACGTGGGATGCTGTAGACGATGAGAGTGGGCCTGTCGCTTTTTCTCAGCCAGCCTGAACACCTCCTCCATCAGCCAGGGTTTGAGAAGGTCTGGACCGTGTGCCCAAAACTGCCATTGCAGTTACATGAGCCACAGTCCTAAACCTCGCCCATTTCCCCTCGACATCCAGAGGAGTGGGGGATGATGCCAACCCCAGCTGCAAGCGATGCTGAAATTCTCGCTTGCAACTTTCATCAGATAGCCTAGACCAGGCCACTATGGGTATGAAAGGGGTCCTGGGTTTACACCCACCACCGGAGTGGAAGAATGGCAGGCGCATCTTACAGATGACAAGTCGATGGTCAGTGGGCAGATCAGCTCCACGGTAGGTCATGGTGTCAAGGACATGGGCCCACATCCGCTGTTCAGTCACTATGTATTCCAGCAGATGTTCTTGCTTGGACCCGGCATGCATCCATGATGTTGTGTGGATGCGCCGATGCTGGAACAGTGTGTTGGTAATTACAAGCCCATGGGCTGCACAAAAATCTAGCAGCCTCCTGCCATTGTTATTGAGCTTATCAGGCCCATGTCTTCCAATAACTCCTGACCAGGTACTAGCATCATGACCAACTCGGGCATGGAAATCACCCAACATGATGATTCTATCCCGAGGGGCCACTTTAGCCAACACCTGTGACAGGAGGTCATAGAAGGCATCTGACTCATCGGTCTTTCCCGCATCCCTCCATGGATGTTCGTCTTCGGTGGGGGCATAAATAACCACGACCACCACTCCTCGCCTCTGGTTGATGGGAAGGCGAACCCAAAGTAACCTGGGGCTCATAGCTTCCCACACCTGACTGCCACGCTCCCACGCTACCTTCATTCTTTTGTTCAGAAGAAGAGCCACTCCCTGTTGTTTGGCAGTCACCTGCCCCAAGTAGAGGACAGTCCATCCCTCATAGTGGCAAGAGCCAGAGCTTGTCCACCGGACCTCCTGAACACCACAAAGATCCAGGCGGTACCGGTCCAGCTCCCGACAGGCAGCCTCTCCTCCGCTGTGAGTGTTCGAACATTCCACGTGGCCATCCGTAGTGGCTTTTTGTTGTTTCTGGAGGAGCCCCGAGGGTGAGGATTCAGTCTCCTGGCTCTGCCTGATGGAATTTGGCCAGGAGACCTCAAAGACGCCTGTCGCCCCAGGGCCTTCGGCACTAGCTTAAATCGCAGATTTATTTTGTGGTTTAGTGGTAATCTGTTGAAGGTAGAGGGGTTACTAGCCCCTCGCACCCGTCCAGAGCCCCCATTTGGCCACTGTAAAGCACCATGACAGAAAGGGGAGGGAACGGTCTTTATTGCCCCCCCCATGGCGCTTCCCACAACGTTGCCCGTCCGGCACTACACGGAGGTAGGGGGTTGTTTAGCCAGACACACACACACACACACACACACACACACATGTTTCTCAAGAATTGAACAGGAAAATGTCCATGGAGGGGCCTCACCATATATTTTCACTAGTGTCAAAACAGGACACTCAGTTTACCATATGTGAGGGGCCTCACATTCCAACAACGCAAGATAATGCTTGACCACCAGAAACAATTGTAGAATAAAATGGCTATATTTACATTAATATAAATTAATTAAGTATAATCAAACTTTATAAAAATATTCCACAGCTACTGTCAAACATGAAGGAAAGCGATGGGATTCCCTCATTGTGGAAAGGATGAGGGCGGGGTCAGGCTGTGATGACATATGCCTGGCCCCTAATCAGGCTAATCAAGCAGACGAGAGTGATAAAGGGGAGGCGGAGGTTTGGGAGAGAGGGAGCTACAGGCAGCTGCCCTGTATGCGTTTGTGGTTGTTTAATTAAAATATTAATTTGATGCTTCGTCCAGTTCTCACCTAGTCCTTCCCCTTTTACCCCCCCATTACATTGGTGACGAAGCCCGGGGATGCGCCGTAGTAGACTCCTCGCCACTACCATCCACCCCAAAGGAGCAGCCGTGGCCATCTGCTATGGGAAGGAGGAGCCCACTACCGAATGCCTGGAGTGGTAGAACCGCAGCCAGGGGCAGAGGAGAGCCCTACCATTCAACAAAATGCAGCAGCGCATTCCGTCTGCCAGGGGTCGGAGAACTGTCCTCCACTAGAGGGTGGAGTGACAGAGGACCAGGCTATGGCGTATCAGAGAACTGGCTGTCGCTCTATGTTGGCCTTTCCCTCTCTTTTTTGTTACTTTTCCATCCCAATGTCTCCTTCCCAGGTCCGAGAAGGTGGGGAAGACATCGGAAGGATCTGGAAAGACCCCTCCCCCAGAAGGAAATCACATCTCCCACCCCCCATCCTCACTACATTCTATAGAGGGACTATTGAGAGCATCCTGAGCAGCTGCATCACTGCCTGGTTTGCGACTTGCACCGTTTCTGACCGCAAAGCCCTGCAGAGGATAGTGAGGACAGCTGAGAAGATCATCGGGGTCTCTCTTCCCTCCATCAAAAGAAAATTACAAAAAACACTGCATCCGCAAAGCAACCAGCATTTAAAAACGAAATCGAAACGGGTTCACAAAATAAAAACTAAACTAAAATTAACAAAATAATGAATCTAACAAACTAAACTGAAATTTATAGCAAACCTGAAAACTAAAAACTGATTAGAAAATTCAATGAACTGAACGCGTCACATAAGGGAGACATTAAAAATGGGCAGTGCTTTGGGGTCCCCAGGACAAAAGGGTTCATGTCATGCATTTAAATATATTATTTTTGCGATTTTTTGTTTTTTTTTCCCCCACCACACAAAAAAAAAAGTCACTATGAAGCATTGCATGACCTTTTCCCACCCCGTCTCTGGCCTTTTGTCTGAAATGCTTGGTTTCTGTGCTATGCCCACTTTCAGTCTTAAGTATACACGTCCATAGTTTTGATTTGCTAACATGCAACAAATCCACCTCCCATCTCCAGGAACAATATAGTTGCCACTGTTCCATCTTTCAATTTAAGTTTCTTTGCAAAGCCTTAATCACATTGGTTTTAAAAAGGATACATTGATGTATTGTTTGTCTTTCACTCTTTCGTGATCACTATTAATAAACACAACTCAGGCATAACGTGCTGTGCATGTTAACCATCATCTCGACGGCCGACTCTTTATTGTATATTATTTCCGCCTTCCGGTCACACCCCGGTACCCTTGGGTAATGTAGTTCAGTATAACTGTACTAACAAACGTCACAAACATTACATCTCCCTTTTTTCTTTTTTTTTTTTTTACAATACACCATGACATAACGGAATGTAATGTCACATAAACTTCAGTTGGGACATACTCATGCCTAAAGGAAGAATTTGTATTCCCTATTTACATGAGATAACTGTATCAGATGAACTGGCGAACTTTAGCTGAACATACAATATAACTATCGTATAATGTTCTTCAAATTAACATCAGTAGCAAAATGCTTTCAGAATACAATAAAAAGAAAAAAAAACAAATCACATTTGAACGAAACATTCACTTACCATTGCAAGAATGCACTTACGTGTTATCAGCTCATTACAAATTATAAATCAAGTATTTGCATCTGTTTCATTATGCGACCTGACCTGGTAATCACGCAATGATCAGTGGGTGTAGGTGTGGTTGCATTTGAGTCCATAGTGAGGTTGCTTGTTGTAGCTTCCTGGGAACTCGAGTTATCATCATAAACGGGCTGTGCTGATACTGTCACATTTTGTCCCTTTACATCCATCAGGTGCTTACGGTTACGACGATATTCCTGACCTTCGGTGTTTCGGATAATGTACGAGCGTCCATCCTCCAATGCGCTCGACACTACAGCAGGCTTCCATTGTCCGTTACTTTGCTGGGCATATATGCTGTCTCCGTGTCCCAGTGTGATGAGTGATTTCGCGGATCTGTCGTAATATGATTTCTGCTTTACCTGGCATTGTTCTCTTTTAAGTTGTACTGCCGAAGGTTTACATGTTTTTGGTTGCAGAAGCTTGCCAGTGATGGGAAGGATTGAGCGAAGCCGTCTGCTCATGAGAAGCTGTGCTGGTGATTTAAAACCATCAACAGGTGCATTTCTATGCTCCAGAATGCTCAGGTATGGATCTTTTCTTTCTTCACGCGCTTTTGTGAGTATACGCTTTGCGGTTTGGACTGTTTTTTCTGCGAGGCCGTTACTTTGGGCATATTACGGGCTTGTTGTTGTGTGCACAAAGTCCCACTGTTTCGCAAAAACGCTGAACTCCTGAGAGCTGTATTGCGGACCGTTATCCGACATGATCTTCTCGGGCACTACTAACGACTGTAGTAGTCGACGGCTATGATGTAGTTTTCGCTTTGCCACGTGAAAAGGTCAGTTGCGACCGCTTGCCATGGACGTTTGGGAATCGGGTGCGCGATCATTGGCTCTCGCTGATTTGAATTATGGTGCGTTAGGCAAATAGAACAATTTTGCACAGTTTCTTCTATTTGCTTGCCCATGCCCGGCCAGAACAGGACATCTCTCGCTCGTTGTTTGCTTTTTTCCACACCCATATGCCCTGTGTGTATCTTTTGCAGCATGTTTTTTCTTAGGCTTTGCGGTACAATGATTTTTTCCCCTTTTAGTACGATGCCGTCGGCAAAAGAGATCTCATCTCTGTGATTCCAAAATTCCAGCACCAGCGGTGGACAGCTTCTTCGAGTCTCTGGCCATCCTGTGTGGACTATGCGCTTTAAGGCTGTGAGCTGGGAGTCTTGCTTTGTCGCCTCATGGATCTCTGCGAGTTTTTCGTCTGTTACAGGTAAGTTGCTGATTACGGTGTGTACCTGCGCTTCCATGCCTTTGTAAGCCCGTTTATCGGTCCAATGGCGGTCTCCAATAATACGGGTGAAGGTCTCTGCGCGTTACTGTCTTTCTTGTTACGCAACACAACAATATTAAATGAAATACATTTTCTGTTATGTATTACCTCGTTTATTCATCTGACTCCATAAATGAAAAGGTTTTTAATGATATCTGAGTATCATTAAAAGTGAGCAAATGTTTGATTATTCCTTTAACTCTTTAATTATACTTTACCCGTTTAGATTAAGAAACTATGTCGCTTTGAGGTCCTCACGTGTTTTCTCTACACCGCGGGTCTCACGATCACAAGCAGCCAGTATTGGATCATCAAACAGAGGTAATTGCTATATACCTGAGATCGGTTACGTTCACGTATACACAATCAAAGATACTTCAGTATAGCCCCATGGAATTGCATACACTTGAATTTAACTTAACGTTTTCTTCAGTAGAGGTCACGGCCACTATTACAGATGTAAGTTGACCAACATAACTTCTCTTGTAATAGCTTTGGATTGGCCATGCGTGGTTTCCCACGTACACTTATCTGGAGAAACATCAAATTAAAACAGAGGTTAGACACCCAGATTTAGATTGGTCAAGCAGCGTTTGCTGTTCTAAACGGAAATTCCCTTTTTGTCTTTGCAACCCAAGTACACTTGAATCGATGCCAATTATTAGTCGTCACTGATCTGACGCTGACTTGCGGTAACATACGAATCGTTTAATCTGTTTGGGAAACACAATGTCAGAGTCAGTCAGAATAAAATCAAATGTTGACAATTTATTGATCAGGTAACATAATCAATTCATCAATTCCAATTAGACATTGATAAGTCAAAGTTAGACATTTTATCAAAACATAAGAAATTCGAATTGCAATCACCTGAAATAAACTACAAACAGTAAACTGTTTGGAATCGTCTGATTACAGAGAGCCCTGAGCAATGTGTCGCCTTTCCTTAAATTCCTTAAATAAAGGGGATTTTGGGAGTGGTTAGG
The DNA here is from genome assembly GCF_025860055.1 of Xyrauchen texanus. Lineage (NCBI taxonomy): Eukaryota > Metazoa > Chordata > Actinopteri > Cypriniformes > Catostomidae > Xyrauchen > Xyrauchen texanus. The sequence continues at coordinate 6,282,970 of NC_068276.1, forward strand.
TTTGGAAGTCCTGGGCACATACTTCATTAACATACAAGCAGGGATGGAGACAGACCTCCAGAATTATAAAGCATTTGGCAAAGACCTTATAACTTTGCTGTCATTAAGTTTACAAACCTGGGAATAAGAGCACAATACCAGACGCACTGAGACATTTGAAATGATTCCAAACATGTTACACTAGTTACATTATTTGTATACATCAGACATAGACTTATGTTACATACAGATCTTAGGTGATTCTGAGCTGAATGGGGGAGAGAGGAGAGAATGGGACAGATGTGTCTAGGGCAACAATGAGATGTGAATTTGCAGTCTTCGCTCAGTGGGGTGTGGTGCCTCAGGAAGAGTTGCTAATTGCGAGAAAGTTAGTTTGTTGATTTTCTCAAAGATCATACATTTGCTCTTTGCCTTTGAATGCAAACACATTGGCACCCTGCCTTACACCTTCATTTAATGATGTATCATGGTAGGTCACAGATTTTCTGGATAATGTATCAGCAACGGGTATTTCTTTACCTGGTTTGTGGATCAGCATGAAGTCATATTTCTGCAACTGTAGACACATGCGCTGTAGACGTGGAGGGGCAGCAGATAGCGGTTTCTTTAATATGGACTCTAATGGTTTGTGGTCCGATTCCACAATGAATGCTCTCCCATATAAATACTGGTGAAATCGCTTGCACCCAAACAGAACGGCATACAGTTCTTTTTCGATTTGCACGTAATTCTGTTCCGTCTCTGTGAGCGATTTGGATGCGTACGCGATTGGTTTTTCCTGTTCGAGAAGTACCGTGCCCAAACCATTTTTAGAAGCGTCGACTTGCAGCCGCAATTCTTCGTTTGGGTTGTAGTATGCTAAAACAGGTCCCGGCTCCCTCGTGATCAAGTCTTTGATTTTTTGAAAAACATCGTTGTGCGTCTCGTCCCATGTGAATTAATTTCCCTGCTTCAGCATCTGTCGCAGCGGTGCGTTTATCTCTGCCAGTCTGGGGGCGAATCTGGACAGATAATTGACCATGCTCAGTATGGTTTCCAGTTCTTGTTTTGCGGTTCCATTTCCTTGTAACACTCCCCAAAATCTTTAAGTGGAGTTTACACTAATTATGGGATCTACCGTACCGTTTCTAAAGATAGGTAATGGAGTGGAGAAAATAAATATCAACACTGATGAAAAATCAATAAACCCAAGTGTATTAACAAACCAATAATATTTACAACAGTAACAATCAAGGTGTGGTGTATATACATGTAAAAGTGAAGTCCAGAGTTCACAGAGTTATATACAGTGTTCAGATCAGCCTCACTGGGAAGTTTGATAGTCCGTGAGCACGACCAAGTGATGTAGTGATGAAGTGATGACTGACCAATGTCCTCTGATAAAAAGTAATCCTGGCTGCGAGCCAAACGAATAACCTCCAGGAGGAACGGCGTCTCAGCGCTCCCAGGACAGTCACCAGCGTAATCCAATTTGTGAATGAACGGGTTTGTAGATTTGCGTACTCGCAAATGAGCCCCGAAAACCGGCATAGCGGTTCCTTAAATAGAAAGTGAAAGTACTTCCTGTATACGTGGCAGGAAAACACGTAAGACGAAACCACGCGAAGATCTCGCGTGAGCAGGGATGGGGATAAACACACAACAGCTGAGGGAATAACAGGAATACAGGGGAAAGCAATGTAACTAATAGGCATTAATGACAAACATAATTAGTTTTGTGTCAAGAACCTTATATATAAAACATCCCCTTATGTGGCCACGCAACATAGATCCCCCCCCCCCCAGCCATCGGCATAGGAGGAGATCGTCCGTACCAGCGTTTCAGGTTAACCACATTTAAAATATCTGTTTTACATGGGTCTCCCCAACGAACAGTGTAATTTATTGGCCCCATTTTTTTTATTATTTCAGCTGGTCCCTCCCACTTGGGCGCTAGCTTAGCAGAGTATTTATTCGAGGAAGACGAGAGAGGGTGAGTTTTAACCCAGACTAGATCACCCGGCTGAAATTGCGCATCTTTCCGTCGGGCATTATAGTATCTAGCTTGTCTAGATTGTTGCACCCCTACTCGGTGCTTTACCTCCTCTGCCATGATGTTCTGTCTTTCAATTATGTTATATGAGGTTTGGTCAGGAGTGGGGTTTTTGAGGATTAACCTCTCTAGTGGACCGTGTAGCTGTCTGCCCAGCATTAATTCAGCCGGAGTTCTCCCTGTAGTTTCTTGATGTGCTGTGTTGATAGCAAATCTTAATTCAGGCAACCACTGGTCCCATCTCTCATGATGTTGTCCCACATATGACGCAATCATTGTTTTTAACGTCCTGTTAATTCTTTCCGTCAGGTTTGTCTGAGGGTGATAGCTGGTAGTAAGTTTTTGAATACTTCCCCAGGATTTGCAGAGCTCTGCGAGCACATTGGAGGTGAATTGGGCTCCCCGGTCAGAAATGATGTATTTTGGGACCCCCCATCGGGTAAAGATCTCTTCCCTGAGAATTTTGACAATCTTAGGGGTCTTACTATCTCGAAGGGGGAACAACTCTACCCATTTGGTGTAATAATCAACAACCACCAGCAAGTAAGTGTTTTGTTTCTTACTGGTCGGGAAAGGTCCCATAAAATCCATCCCCCAAGTGTGACCTGGTTCCGTAACTTGCGTATGCTGTAAGAATCCACTTGGTTTGGTATTTTCATGTTTATATTTTTGACATGTTTCACATCCTTTTACGTACTGCCAGACATCCTTACGGACAGTTGGCCACCACGCCACCTCCAAGAGCCTCAGTAAGGTTTTCAGCCGTCCCAGATGTCCTCCCAGCAGGTTATCGTGTACGTAGTGCAAGAAACCAGGAATTAATGCCTGAGGAACAACCAGTTGGAATTTATTTCCATTGTTCTTTACAGGAACCCGGCGATATAACACCCCCTGGTGGACCTCAAAGGTAATTTGGTTATCCTGAACCTTTCTGGTTTTTTGGGCCAGTTGGAGGAGAGACACCGTATTGTCATGACTTTGTGCTTGTGAGATTTCCTGTAACGTGTGGGGTATGTCAGAGGCACATTTTGATTTTATTATGGCTAGACAGGGCACACCTTCACTTTCAGGAGCTTCACAGACTCGTGACAAGGCATCTGGTCCCAGGTTCAGACATCCTCTTCTGTGATGTACTTGGAAGATGAATTGCTGCAACCTAAGAGTCCACCGGGTCAGCCGAGAGGATGTTTTAGGGTTGTTGAAGGCCCAAGTTAAGGCAGCATGATCGCTGTAAACATCAAACTGTCTTCCTTCAAGGTAATGTCTCCATTTTTCCACCGCCCAGACCACCGCCAGACACTCTTTTTCAGCCGTTGAATAATTCAATTCGGGTCCACGCAATGTTCGTGATGCGTAAGCTATTACCCGTTCCCCCTCAGGAGTTTGCTGGGTAATAATGGCTCCTAAGCCTACATCACTGGCATCTGTATGAACCTGGAAAGGTTGGTTGAGGTCAGGTTGCATCAATACTGGGGGGTTTTGTAATATTTGTTTGATCGTCTCCAGGCTGGTCTGACACTCAGGAGTCCAATCCCACTTCACTCCTTTCTTTTTTAGATTGTTTAATGGAGCTGTGATGTCGGCAAAATGGGGAATAAACTTGTGGTACCACCCGGCTAATCCCAAGAAGCGTTGGAGGGCTTTAATGTCTTTGGGAGGAGGATAGTCAGCAACCGCTCTGGTCTTTTCAGGATCGACCTCCACTCCTTTCTCTGAGACTATATGTCCAAGAAACTTCAGCTGCTTCTTAAAGAAGTGACACTTCTTCATGTTCAGAGTAAGTGATGCTTGGTTTAGTCGTTGCAGGATGGTGCTCAGATGTTGTACATGTTCTGATAAAGACTTTGAGTAGATTATGATGTCATCAATGTACACGAAACAAAACTTCCCTCTCAACTCTGCTAGGACCTTCTCCATCAGCCTCTGGAAGGTGGCAGCGGCATTCCGTAATCCATAAGGCATGGAGCGGAATTGGAATAGACCTTGGGAGGTGATGAAGGCTGTTTTGGCTTTACTACCTTCCTCCATTTCAACCTGCCAGTACCCTGACTGAAAATCCAATGTGCTGAACCAGGAGGCGCCTTCCGTGGATTCTAAGATGTCGTGGATTATAGGCATTGGATAAGCATCAGGTATGGTCTTACTATTCAGCCTCCTATAGTCCACACAGAACCTGTAGGAACCATCAGGTTTGGGGACCAGGACAACAGGTGATGACCACGGAGAGAAAGAAGGCTCGATGATATGGTCTCGTAGCATTTGTTCTACCTGCTCATTGATAATCTTCTTCTTGAAGGGTGAGACCCTATAAGCTCTGGATCTCAAGGGCATTTCGTCAGAAAGTATAATTTTGTGTTGTTCCACAGATGTTTTTCCCAGGACTTGAGAGGTGGTATGAGGCCAATTTTCCATCAGCTTTTTTAATTCCTCCTGATTGTCGGAGTCCCAGCTGGGAACAACTTGTGTGGGTAAGTCATATGTGGGTGGATTCCAGGTTGGAGATAAGGCATAATATAGACTCACCGCAGCGGTCGTACCTATGTTTTCACCCATCAGACGTGAAGACAGCATCGGATTTATAAGTGCAGTTAGGAATGGATGATAAACATATCCTTTGCCCATTTTCAGACCATATCTCCAGTGTCCCACGTCCACTATGGCTTCAGCGGCTCTCAGGAAGTCCAGACCAGCTATAAGGGGAAAGGCCAGGTGAGCATCCTTCATAACATAGGTGTCCAACCTGCATATCTTGTCATGCCACTCATAACAGACTATCTTCCTGTTGATCGCCTGGTGCATTTTTCCATCAGCCATAATGAACTGTTGAAGAAGGCCTGGAGTGTCAGGTTTTGTTTCCCCTCCTAACTGTCTCCACAGGCTTTCCTGCATAAGGGTGTATGTGCTCCCTGTATCCAGCACCACCTTCACCTCTTGTCCTTTTATTGTTATTGGCGCTACTAGAAGGGATGTCATTGGGTGGAGTTGAGCAATGGATACTCCTGCTAGATTTTTAGAGGTATTGCGTTCAGGTGGTCTCTTATTTGTTGTTTCTTTGCTGTTCAATTTTCCCACTTTCTGCCAGTAATCTTTTGCTCCCATCCAGTCCTTCTCCACCATAGATCCCACCTTTACCAGCTGTTCCACTGATTTCACCATCCCTCTCAGACAGCCCGCAACCCTTGGGTTGATGTTATTGAGAATACGGCTCACCATCTCCTCCTCTGTGATGGCCGGCTTCCATTTGAGGCAGAGGGCTCGGTAATCATAGGCGAAATCTCTCAAACGCTGATTGGGTTGCTGCACCAGTGACCTCAACTTGTCTTCCACTTCAGTGAGGTAATCCTCTGGAAGAAAAGCAGACATGAAAGCATCTTTGAAGGATTGCCAATCTGTTACCTTGTTCTTTTCTGCCTTCCACCAGCTTAAAGCGGGTCCTTTGAGCACGGTGCTCAGGGTGCCAACGAGCTCCACACTAGGCAGGGGTCTAATGGCCAGATAATTTTCTACCTGTTCGATGAAATGTAGTACATCTGCTGTCTCTCCAGATTCACCGAAGGAAGGAAATTCCAGACGGATAGGGGGTTTCCCACAGAAAGATGACATACTGGGCATACCTGTAGGGTGAGCCAGGTTCGATATTTGTGCTCCAGCAGTGACGTCATAGGTAGCGTTGCCTCTGTTAACCAGGGGAACTTTAAGTCTTGTTGCTGGTACGGGAGTTTTCAAGGCATTGACTGTAGATGGGGAAGAGGCAGGGTAGAAAGGCTGAATTTGAGAACGAGATGGGGTACTCGTGAATCTCAACTTTTTCATTTGGTTTTCCCATCTTGCATCTCTCTGCAGGAAACAATCAACCACCGCTCTCTCCAACTTCTCTATAGACCTCTGGAAGTGAACTTCTAAGTCTGCTAAGCCAGCGTCCACTGCCTTCCGGAAACTAGTTTCCCTATTAAGGGAACTATCTACAGACTGTTGTAATTCCTGTTCATTATGTTGTATTTTTGCATTAAGAGCCAATAAATCCACCTTGAGTTTATCAGTCTCCATTTGCATTGTCTGTACAACATTTATATTCAGTACTTCTCTTTCATCATCATCATCATCATCAGAATTATACACTGAACTCAAAACAGATGCTATTTCATCTGTCGGGTTACGTGTGGTAACAAACGGGCCCGCAGTGAAATCAGCATCCTCAGTTTCCTCAGAGCTAAACCTTAACTCATTTACTTCATTCTCAATTTCATCAGTATTTACATTCATTATTCCACCATTTGCTTGTGTCATGTCTTCCATATTTATGAACACAAAAAAACACTATCAACAAATAGAAACAGCACGTAGTTCCCCGTACGGGCCACCACTATGTAACACTCCCCAAAATCTTTAAGTGGAGTTTACACTAATTATGGGATCTACCGTACCGTTTCTAAAGATAGGTAATGGAGTGGAGAAAATAAATATCAACACTGATGAAAAATCAATAAACCCAAGTGTATTAACAAACCAATAATATTTACAACAATAACAATCAAGGTGTGGTGTATATACATGTAAAAGTGAAGTCCAGAGTGCACAGAGTTATATACAGTGTTCAGATCAGCCTCACCGGGAAGTTTGATAGTCCGTGAGCACGACCAAGTGATGAAGTGATGAAGTGATGACTGACCAATGTCCTCTGATAAAAAGTAATCCTGGCTGCGAGCCAAACGAATAACCTCCAGGAGGAACGGCATCTCAGCGCTCCCAGGACAGTCACCAGCGTAATCCAATTTGTGAATGAACGGGTTTGTAGATGTGCGTACTCGCAAATGAGCCCCGAAAACCGGCATAGCGGTTCCTTAAATAGAAAGTGAAAGTACTTCCTGTATACATGGCAGGAAAACACGTAAGATGAAACCATGCGAAGATCTCGCGTGAACAGAGATGGAGATAAACACACAACAGCTGAGGGAATAACAGGAATACAGGGGAAAGCAATGTAACTAATAGGCATTAATGACAAACATAATTAGTTTTGTGTCAAGAACCTTATATATAAAACATCCCCTTATGTGGCCACGCTACATCCTTTATGGCTTTTATTTTCTCTCGGTCTGGTTTAATGCCGTCATGTGTGAGTCTGTGTCCAAAGTAACAGACCTCAGGCACACAAATTGTGCTTTTTTCAGGATTCAAACGGACACCTTTTTCTCTCGTTCTTTCCAGCATCGCACGCAGGTTTTTGTCGTGCTCGTCTTTTGTGCGACCATACACTAGGATATCGTCCACAATCGCCGCTACCCCGGGCAATCCTTCGTACGTCTCATCGATTTTTCTTTGGAACTCGTCCTGCGCAGAGATTATCCCGAAAGGTAGACGTAGGAAACGGTACTGTCCGACCACCGTGTTGAATGTGGTGAGCTTCGATGACTCCTCCGTCAGTCTAATGACCCAGTACCCTGATCTGGCGTCTAATACACTGAAGTATCTTGCGCCTGAGAGTCTGGAGATCACGTCATCCAGGGTTGGTAATGGATAATGCGGCCTTTTGATCGCTTTGTTTAGGTCGCGCGGGTCGAGGCATATGCGAAGTGCACCAGTATGGGGTTTTTCCACTACAACTAAGGCGTTGACCCAATCTGTTGGCTCGGTTACCTTTGCGATGATTCCCTGGCGCTCCATTTTATCTAATTCCTCCTTTAGACGTCCGCGTAGTGTGAATGGAATTTTCCGTGGGGGATATACTACTGGGACTGCTGCGGGGTCTATGTGTATTTTACACTCGCCTGGGAATTCACCGATTCCTTCAAAAACGTCAGCAAACTCGCTCAGCAGATCGTCACTTCGTCTGGTATCGGTTTGTACGGAGAGGACCAGTTTTATTAGATCCATTTCCAGACATGCTTTGAGTCCTAGGATAGGCGGTGCTTGAGTGTCAACGATAGAGAATTCTTGCATGGCTTTGGTCCCTTTGTGCTTGCATTGCAGCCTGCATGTTCCTCATGCCATATCCTGACAATCTACGTGTTGCTGGGTTTATTTGACTGACACCGATGACATCTCCTATTTTATTTTCTGGGATTATATTTACTTGTGCCCCAGTGTCCAATTTAAATTTCATCCTGTGTAGCTCTGAACCTATTTTAATTTCGGCAAAAGCCTGTTCGTTTATCACGTTGCTGTGCTCTTTTGTTATCGTGTCGATGAAGAGTTCCTGAGGTGATTCGTAGGCTTTTTCAGTGTCGTTATTCACAGCATGTACGTTTTTTTGTTTCCACGTTTGTTGCGATTTGCAAGCCTTTGCGAAATGGTTTGGTTTCCCGCACTTCTTGCACTCTATCCATGTCTACCCATGGCAGGGCATTTTTCCTTGTCTCTATGCACCTCCGCGCATCGTCCGCATGTTGTAGATCTCATGTTGTCTCGTTCGGCTCTGATGGTAGTTTTTATATGTTTCTGTTTATTGCCTTGTTTGAACACGGCATGCGCAACCTGTTGCGTGTAAGTGATGCTGTGCTGTCCGGCCATAGATTTTAGCTGTCCCTGTGCTATTTCGTGAGATCTTGCAATGTCTATGGCTCTATCAAGAGTTAGATCTGGTCCGAAGTTTAACAATTTCTCCTTAACTTTTGCGGAGTTTATGGCGAAGACTATCCTGTCTCTTACCATCTCGTCTGTATTGGCATATCCGCAGTCTTTAACTAATAATTTTAGTTCAGTGACGAAATTGTCAAAGCTCTCACCTTCTGCTTGTACTTTCTCATGGAATTTGTACCGTGCGAAGATGTGGTTCTTTTTCGTCATCACATATGCTTCGAATCTTTCGTAGTATGTGCCTAAAATTTTTGAGTTCTCGTCAGTCAGTGTCCAGGTGTTGTAAATGTCTCTGCCTTTTTCTCCTACCCATAACAGGAGATAGCTGCAATGTTCCTCCTCCGATTTTTCATGGAGTGGGCCTTTGAACATCAGTTCCGCGTGTTGTCGGAATCTCCTCCATGCGTCAGGCAAGTTAAGGGAATCCCAGTCCATCCTGGGCATTGGAACACTGGCGGAGTCCATCTTCTCATCTGTGTGAGTTTGTTACGTTCTCTGACACCATGTATGGTTTGTCTTTCACTCTTTCGTGATCACTATTAATGAACACAACTCAGGCATAACGTGCTGTGCATGTCATGCCATCATCTCGACGGCCGACTCTTTATTGTATATCCTTTCCGCTTTCCGGTCACACCCCGGTACCCTTAGGTAATGTAGTTCAATATAACAGTACTAACAAACGTCACAAACATTACAATTGAGAAATGTTTAAATGCATACAAGTCATTACTAACGTTGGGATCCTTTGGAAGGCTGTGCAGAAATGCAGGTTTTCCACAACCAGGAACACAATGTCTGTAGAACTTACTCAACTAACTCTTATCTTAATTTTGGTTAAAAAGCAGTCTACAGTAACATTAGTACCACTTACACTGTTAGACATATGTGTGACACTCCCTCTGACTTCTCAGGTACTTCTAATAATGGTTTAGTATATGGAGAATATGCCGTATGTTTTTGAGTGACAGAAGTACAGACATTAAAACATGCAATGCAAAACTCATTTCGAATGCGGTTAAGGAAACATAAGTACAGTAATATCAGACACCATTTTGAATCTCTCCATCTTCATTCATTATATAATTGGACTGCCAAATAGTTTTTACACAAACTTGCAATAAAATGTCAAAAATTATTTATTTTTTTAAATAACTTTTATAGATCATCGATCATCTCTTCGTAACTTCAAATAAATATCAAAAATAAATGTTAAAATGTTTTGATTTTGTAATATATTGAGTAAATTAGTGTTCTTTGCCTGTTAAAATTAAATATTAAATATAGTGAAAATGTAAACATTTCTAAAAGGTTGCATTTAAAACATGATTTTTTTAATTACATCTATTATTGATTATTAATCATGTATAAATTGATGTGTTTGTAAAACTTGAAGAAATTAATCTGTGTGCATGTTTTTTTAGGTTTAGATTTTATCATAATTTGCTATTCTGCTGCATAGCATTGATATCTTAGATCGCTACCTAGTCTCTTGCTCATTACACTTAGCTAAGGTGTTAATGACCTGGTTGAACAATTACTTTGACCACTAAAGACAGCTCCATTAAGCATTTGAGAGAGATCTGGAAAAAACGTTAATGCAGCAACAGAAAATATGGATACAATCCTAATGAAATTGTGTACTAAAAGCACAATGCAAATATATATACTTTTTTTATAGAAATCAGTATACAGCGTAGACCGTGCAGTTTGCAGCAAGTCATTCAATTCTGAAAACAGCCAAGCAATATTCTGGACAAGATGAAGTATTGTCTGATAGCATAAGGTGTGACCATTTATGCAGTCAGTCTGATTTGATGAAGTATTTACAATGTGTTATCTGGGAAAGAGAGAGTGTGAGTGCACCTATTAGTTCTGGTATTTTCCTTCCATGCCCCAGTAAGTCTTCCTGACACAGAAATTTGTAAAAAAAAAAAAAAAGTCTGTTCTCTTTTAAAGTCTTAGATTAATGCCAGCTGTCCTGCATTTAGTATGTTGGCTTATGTGCTGGATGCATGAACAGACCATGTAATTCTACCTGAAATGATGAAATACAAACCTTCACCAATGGTGCAACACTTATCACATGTCCTGAGATAAAGTTCTGAACATGGCCTTAATTAACCTGAATTTTTGTATAATGTTGTAAGGGACTCAAACGAGTGAGTGTACAATCCATAAGCAAGAAGTTTATCATTATAATTATAATCAGCAAACAAAGCCAAGACACAAGGCAGAGACATAATCGTTGAAGCAGGCAAAGAAGTTGTTACACAGGTAATAAGTCCAACCAGGCAAACAGAGAAAAATGGTAATTCAATATCGGTAATCGAGAAAGGAGAGTAGTTAGCGGTATGCAGTAATTAGCAGGTAGCTCCAGTCAGTAAATTACAGGATTGATTTGTCTTACAATTCTGAATGGACCAACATACCTGGGGCTTCTTCCTGCAGGGTAGCCGCAACTTGGTCTCATGTAGATAGCCAGACTCTCTGGCCAGGTTGATAGTTGGGGTGGGAACGCCTCCGATGATCAGCTTAGATCTGTTGGGACCGGGCAGCCCATTGCAATCAGTCCAATCATCCACCACTGGCACCGTAGAATGTTCACCCTATCAAGGGAACATAGGAGGTTGGTAGCCCAGCACACATTGGAAGGGAGTCCAGTAGATGAGTGCGTGAGGGAGTTCTGGACATAATCACCCCATGGGAGGAAGTCGCTCCACCTCTGTTGTTCTCGACTGCATTAAGACTGGAGTTATCTGCCGATTTCCTAGTTTAATCTCTCCACCTGTCCGAATGCCTGAGGATGATAACCAGATGCGAGGCTGACGTTGATGTCCAGCAGTTTACAGAAAGCCTGCCAGATTCTGGAAGTGAACTGTGGTCCCCGTTCAGACACTATTAGGGATTTTCCACTGCACGGTATGGCTCGACTCAACTCGCCTTGCTTTTTGGGGGTTTTCCCAATATGGATAGTACCTGGTATTTTTTTTAAGTACAACCTCGGTCGAGGTTCCAAGCGAGCAGATACTAAATGTGACGTGAAAACCCTGCAGATCACTGATTGGTAAGAGAAAAGAGTCACTACCAGCATCTGTCATCATTGAGCGAACACAGTGATGTCCTCGTCTGCACTTGGTGTATGATTTCCCAAATTTTTTTTTGTGGCATTTTGTCTTGCTGCCATCAGCCTCTTTTGAAACAAAGACTGTTATATTTCTGTGAAAAACCGCCACATGCCAGGAATCAAGAACACCATTCATTAATTGCTCCTTTGTGTGTTTGTTGCATTTAAGATTAGGTCACGGCAGCAGAGGTGGCGCAACAATGACGATCAGCCAATAATCCCACCCACGCCGAGGCTGCACTACACTGCAGAGGAAAAGAAAGCTCAGGAAAGAAAAGAGCAGAGTCGAGCTGTAACGTACAGTGGAAAAGTGCCACACGTTTTCTCGCAGACAATGGATCCTGAAAACTTGGTGGAAAAGAGCATTAGCTGTGTCCATGGCAGTAGGTAGACCTTTCATGGGAATTAGTCTGCAAGACTTAGAGAAATTATCAATGATAACAAAGATGGAGGTATAACAATTGGAGTTTGGCAGATCAAATGAAGCCAACGGACAGGTGGGACCAGGATCTCTGAGGGATAGGCAGTGGCTTTAGCAGGCTGGCAGTTCTCTGGAGCTTTTAGACTTTTCACAAACTTGACATACTTTGTATGCAGTGAAAGGCCACCAACATACCCAAAATGAGTTACGTACTTATAGTTTTCTGGATGCCAGGGTGTCCAGTGCTGAGGGAGGTATGGATCCATTTGATTGTTCTATGGTGTAGAGTACATGGTACAAACTGTTTTGTTGGAGGGCATTCAGGTGGTGCAGGGTCTGCTTGTTGGGCTCTTTGGATCTCTTCCATGTTGTCCCAGCTTATGGGTGCGATGATGACAGAAGGTGGGAGTATAGATTAATTTTGAGGGATGTTGTGAAGGGGATCATGATGACGGGAGAGAGCATCAGCTTTGCAGTTCTTACTGAGTGCGCGGTAGGGGACTTTGAAATGAAACCTTGTGAAGAAGAGTGACCATCGGGCTTGTCGTGGATTCAGACGTTTTGCTCCCTTGATGTATTCGAGGTTCATATGGTTGGCAATTATCATGATCATGGATACCCAGCCATGGGTGACCCAGGATGAGAAGATGCTTGAGTGAGTCGATGACATAGAGATATGATCTGTGTGAAACAATCCAACCCGTAGTGTCACAGGTATGGTTTAGCGAGTGAGGCCAGTGCCTATAGGTGCATTATTCACTGCATTATTGTTAATACAATGTACTGTAGGGATATGGAGTTCTCATACTAGACCTTGGTGAATTAAATTCACAGCGGAGTCAACGAGTGCAGAAACAGATTTCAGTTTATCAAAGGAGAGCTCAATGGGAAAAGAGAAACTAAGGTGTGTGGGAGATGAAATGTTCATGGTACTCAGGAGTCTTGATTTTTCTTGCCTTTATGAGGGCATGTGGAGTTTCGATGATTCCTTTCACCACAGTAATAACACAGTCGCTCCAGATGAAGATGATCGCGTTCTTCCTCAGAAACTCTGGTATAGGTTTCTGCATCAATTCATGAGCTTCCAGAACAGGACTTGACTATGGACTGATGGTTGTGACTTGGATCTAATCTTGGAGTGTGGTGAATTGCGCAGTAAATTATCAATTGTTATTGCCAACGAAATTAATTAGGTGAGTGTTGAATCCTCACCCTTACATGCAAGTTCGGCCTGTAGATTGTAGTTCAGCCCTTCTCTGAACACAGACTTGAGTGCAATCTCATTCCATCCACTTTGAGCTGCTAATGTCCTGAAGTGTAAGGGAATTCAGCTGCAGAATGTGAACCCTGGCATACATGACGCAGCTGAACTGATAAATATTTACCTCCCTCTGGGTATTCAAACAGTTCATGGATCTGGGAAGTAATCAAATTAAGTTTGAAGTCAATTATCACTCCCAAACAACTGAGACCCAGTCTAGCGCTTTACCGATAAGTAATGTCATAAATGCATATTTCTTGGACTCCTGACTGAAAGACACCTATTAATTAGAGAAATAGACTATACGTAAAAATCCCTTACATTTCACTGGCAAGCCATCAAACTTATCAGGAAGAGCTAAACGTACCAGTGTAGATTGTGGAGATGGAAAATAACGGATATAGTGGGTGAGGTTTTCATTTGCAGGTCTTTTCAATTGTTCCTGGAAACTTTGAGCAGTTCCCTCAGGTGAGGGAATTCAGCCTGGAGCTGAGAAATTTCCCCTGGATTAATTGGTGGCAAAGTATTCTGTAAGGGACTCGACATGGAGGTGAAGGTAGAATACATATGCAAGTTTATTATAAATTTACATTACTTTTATCCAAAGCGACTTACAGAGCCGTTATTACAGGGACAATCCCCCCGGAGCAACCTGGAGTTAAGTGCCTTGCTCAAGGACACAATGGTGGTGGCTGTGGGGCTCAAACCAGCATCCTTCTGATTACCAGATTACCAGTTATGTGCTTAGACCACTACACCACCACCACTCCAATATAAATCAGCAAACAAATCCAAGACACAAGGTAGAGACGTAATCGTTGAAGCAGGCAAAGTAGTCATTTCACAGGTAATCAGTCAAACAGAGAAAAACAGTAATCCAACATCGGTAAACCAGAAAGCAGGCACAACTGTCATAACAAGTAGGCAATAAACAGGCAAGGAGAATAATGCTTGGCAAGTCAGTGAAACTGGCAATACCACAAAGTCACAATGGAGAAGCATGGCCATTTATATAGTACAAACAGGAACTCACCATATTAGAAATTAGCTCTTAACATTGTATCTTTAACTTCACGATTGTTCCACAGACAGATCGATAGAGAACACTTCCCTAACCTTAACCGTGAGTGGAAGTGACACCCCTTTGAGTTGGTGCAATCCCTTTAGGAGTAACCCCACACTCTTTTGGAGATTCCACCCCCATTTGGAGGTCTCCAGCCTGCAGCTATAATGACTTACAGCATGTTTCTGCAGAACAAAAATGGGCTTTTCTCAGTCAGTGATAGTTTACAAACCATGGAGATGACCTAATTTGATTGGATAATTTAGAAACAACCATCTCGGTTTGAAAAAGCCCACAGATTTGAAAACACCCATTACTGGTCTGCAGAGACTTATACTTGGAGCGATCCACAATGTTAAGAATAAACAGTCGTTATGTACTAACACAGCATTAAAAATGACAAACTTGAGAACAGATAACAGAATTATAGCGAGGTGATATTGTTCTTCCCCACCTATCGGTTAATGATTAAGAGTTTGAGAATGGAGTTGTTATTTTGTGGAGTCTTTATGCATCAATTGAAGAACCGGAGCGGACCAACCTGAAAAGCTATGTTGCCCATTAGCACTTTCACAGCTTTAATGTTGGATATGTTTTGAGAACTTAAGGTTATGTTTCTTTTAAAACATATGTTGGGTTTAATCAGAACCTGAAGAGTTTGTTGTACAGAGATAATGTACTTACTGCAGATACAGCAGAGTTCCGGACTGCAGGATGCTGATGCATATTTTAGGACTGCCATGCTGCCATTTTTCAGATAAAACACTAATATTTTGTTGGAGATGACTATGTAGTAAGCTCAATCTAGCTTTATAATTTGTTAGTTTACATACACGATCTCTAAAAAAAAAAATGTCATGTAGGTTATAGCATTTAGATTCAGTGTACTGAACAACTGATGCTGTTGATAGACTGAATTGTTCTTGTGTAGGATATAAGGATGTCTTAACTTTGTTATCTTTGTACCATACAAAGATAACTACATGCAATACAAATAATCATTGATTTGTACATACATTATAAACATTGTACACAAAAAGTTCAATGTTCGGTATAAAGAAACTATAAAACAGTATGTATTTGTAATGATTGCAAGGAGTAATAACAGGAGGGATGGATCCAAGTGCAAGCTGAAGTTTAATGAAGTAGAGATGGGGGCGAACAAATGTAAAGTGCTCACATGTCAATGTCAATCAAATGGGTAAATCCAGAATACAAGCAAAATGGAAACACAAGAGATAATCCAAATACAGAACAGGTAAACCCAGATCAGAGCAGGAACAGACAGACGCAAACCATTACACAGAACATTCATTAACAACCAACAAAGAGAACTGAAAACAGGGCACTTAAATACAAAACAGGATAACATGCAAACAAGGAACACCTGGAACAGATAATCAAACAGACCAATGACAAAACAGAACTACAACAGACTACAAACCCTATAACAGAATACAAACAGGAAACAGGAACAAGGAACAGAAAACAGAGATGACGACCTCTAGAGGTCATCCAGAACATTACACAGATAGAGAGAACAAATACAGAACAGAGTAACTAAATATAACACAGACATAAAACAGAGTCCAAGTTTGAAGACGGTCGTCAGGAATATGTGACAGTATTATTAAAAGCACTAGCAGTACAAATAAAATTGTATTTATACTGAATAAATGTCCGCACTCTTTTCCAAATTACCTTTTCCCCTTAAGGGAAGACCTGCACATTCTGCAAAGACACCCAAAAGAATATGAATTGCAAGCAGGAAATGCAGGGCAGAAGAAAATCAGTATACAATTAATTTCAAATCTGGTAACACATCTCACTACTATACATGTCTCATATAATAATGATGGTCTTCCACTGTAGAATTTATCCATTTAGCATCACAGCATGAAAACATCATGAAAACATCATCACTACTCACAGACAGTTCAGGAAAAACACTGTTCCTTTTTATACTCAGTAATAATGCCATTTCAAAACATGTGAAGCATTCACAAAAAAAAGATGCTAAATACACAAATGGCACCGTCGATAAAGGCTGCCTATGTTAGTGCTTGTTAGTGTTTTGTTTTTACCTTGTTTTTTACATTATTCCAGAGCTAGCCCATGGACATCTAACAAACGTCCGAGTAACTTTAATCAACATAGGAATAAACTTTAATCACCACTCTAATTCCTGTTTATATCCCGATCCTGGCCTCTGGAGATCAGGTAAACAATGGACTTACTCTCCTGAGGTGGTGACGACAACGACGAGGGAAAAGAGCTGGAGAGAGGAACCGGGTATAAGCCAGGGCACACTCCACATCAATGCCCAGCATATTGTAAGCTAATCTCCAGTCCATTGAAAACAAACTGGATGAACTCAGAGTCCGGATACAGTTACAGCGGAACTTCAGGGACAGCAATGCTCTTTGTCTCACTGAGACATGGCTCATGCCATACATTGCGGACCATGCTATACAGCTCCCTATGTTCTCCCTTAACCATATGGACAGGATGGAGAACTTGGGGGAAACCCGGGGTGGTGGAGTGTGTGTAATGATCAACGACAAATGTGGCAGTGCAGGGAGCACCTATCATATTATGGAATACCTCGCTGTCAAATTTCATCCTTTTTATTTATCTCCGCCATCACATAATACTTTATCAACACTACACAGAGACATTGGACTGCTACAAATATCGAATCCGGATGCTGCATTGGTGATTATTGGTGACTTGAAAAAGGTTAACTTGAAAAAAGTAATGCCGGATATTTAGCAGCACATAAACTGCAGTACACAGGGAGAATGAACGTTAGATCATTGTTATACACAAAACAGGGACTGCTATAAGGTAATAAAAACACAGACACATGGTAAATCAGACCACGTTACCATTTTACTACTCCCAAAATATAAACAAAGGCTGCGTAGGGAAGATCCAATGACACGAGAGGTGCAGCGCTGGTCAGACCAATCACAAGCCTTTCTACAAGACTTGCTGGAGGACGCAGACTGGGAGATGTTCCAGTGCAGCTCTGATGACATCAGCGAATTTACAACAGCAGTGCTCGGTTATGCATATTTTCTGATAGGAGAGACTATTCCCACACGCTCTGTAAAGGTTTTTCCCCAATCAGAAGCCATGGGTAGATCGCAGGGTGGCAGACTGGCAACATGGACGAATACAAAACGGTTTCCTACAACCTTGAAGAAAAGAGTGAGGGTAGCCAAAAGGAAATATAAGGACAGGATTGAGACCCAGTTTGAGCAGGCAGATTCCAGGCATCTGTGGCAGAGCACGCAAATGGTTACATACTATAAACCCAAGCCCCCCACTATAAACAAGTGGAAGAGGAAATACTGGTAATTTCAGAACTGGATGTGCTATACAAAGTTGATACTAGATAAGCATGCGGCTCAGACAACATCCCCGGACGTGTGCTAAAAGTCTGTGCTAACCAAATAGCACCAGTCTTCACTACCGTTTTAACCTCACCCTCAACCAATGTGT
The DNA here is from genome assembly GCF_025860055.1 of Xyrauchen texanus. NCBI lineage: Eukaryota > Metazoa > Chordata > Actinopteri > Cypriniformes > Catostomidae > Xyrauchen > Xyrauchen texanus. Next base: position 6,300,957 of record NC_068276.1, read on the forward strand.
CGTTCCCACTTTAAGTCCACCACCATCATTCCTGTCCCCAAAACTGCCCATCCTGCTTCCATGAATGACTACTGTCCTGTAGCACTCACTTCTATAGTGATGAAGTGCTTTGAAAAACTGGTTAGAAACTATGTCTGCTCCTCCCTCCCCTGCTGCCTGGACCCATTACAGTACGCATACCTGTCCAGCAGGTCCACAGATGATGCCATTAATCACACCCTACACACTGCACTCTCCCATCTGGACTAGAGGAAAGGGAACTACATGCGGATGCTGTTTGTGGATTACAGCTTTGCCTTTAACACCATTGTTCCCTCACACCTCTGCATAAAGCTCCAGAACCTGGGGCTGAACTCCTCTATCTGCCACTGGATCCAGGACTTGCTAGCCAGACATCCCCAGATGGTCAGGATGGAAAACTACACCTTCTCCACGCTCACCCTCAGCACTGGAGCCCCCCAGGACTGTGTCCTCAGCCACCTGCTTTACTCCCTCTACACCCATATCATCTTGGCCAAACACAGCTCCAACAAGTTGGTGAAGTTTGCAGATGAAACAGTGCTGGTAGGCCTCATCACTTACAGTGATGAGAAGGCCTACTTAGTGGAAGTGGATGTCCTCTCCACATGGTGTTGCAATATCAACCTCTTCCTGAATGTCACCAAAACCAAGGAGATTATTATTATTATTGATTATGGCAGGAAGCAGATGAGGAAAATCTCCCTGATGATCAAAGGGGCCACAGTTGTGAGGGTGATCAGCTTCAAATACCTTGGGGTCCACATAACAGAAGACCTCTCTTGGACAACACAAAGAGCTTGATGACAAGAGCGCACCAGTGTCGCTACCACCTACAATGCCTGGTCAGGTTCAAGGTCTCCCATAGGGTGGTTAGGGCTTTCTACACTGGGGGTGTGGAGATTTTTCTCACAGGGAGCATCAATGCTTGGTTCGGAGGCACCACGGCCCAGGATCGAAAGGTGCTCTCTAGAGTGGTGAGGACAGCGGAGAAGATCATCAGGACTTCTCTCCCCTTTATCACAGACACCTACACCCAGCGATGCAGGACAAGGGCCAGTAGAATTGTCAAAGACTTTCACCACCCCGGATACAGACTCTTTTCAGTGCTCCCACCGGATCCTGAGGACCAACACAGAAATACTCAGGAGGAGTTTTTATTCTCAGTCAATCCGGCTTCTGAACAGGGACACTTGAGAGAGTCTGTATATTCCAGCTTCGCACAGACACAAAATAGCTTGCATTATAATTTTACTATAAATTTTGCACACTGTATAGTTCTGTATACTATGTACAATTGTACTGTACAGCCTAACCCTAAACTAACCTTACCCATTTTGCATATTTTCTACTATATTTTATTTATTTACCTTATATTTCTTTATAATCTATATATTTTATTCTGTTTTTTGATCATTATGTGGGTGTTAGTGATGGGTCGTTTGTGAACTAGTCGGCTCTAAGAGCCGGTTATTGTAGGTGAACGTTGGGAGCCGGCTCACATACCAGAAGACACAAATCTATTTATAAAAATATTTTAAAAATTAAAGAAATGAACAATCAAAAGATTTAAATAAATAGTATTAACTAATTCAAAGAAAGAAAAAAATAAAGAAAATAATATAGGTGTAAATGTTCAAGCACACACACATATTCGTTCTGAATGTCTGCTTAGTCTAACTCTGTTGTTCCTGTCAATCAGACACACAGTGTCAACCAATGAACCAAAGATGCATGAGGGAGTATGATTTCATTTAATAATTTAATTAGAATTGTTTTATCATTAATTATAGTCAAATTATCGCAAACTGTTTGACTTGAAACAATGCAAAAAAAGTTTTTAAAGAGCTGTTTGGGAGCCAAAAGAGCCGGCTCACTGAAAAGGACCGGAATGCCCATCACTAGTGGGTGTATGTCCTTAGTTCGTTGTTGATCCTGTTTGTTGTTGCACTGTGGGATGAGGAACTAAGGAAAAACAATTCACTACATTACATCACATGTATTTACATTTACGACGCATTTACGATATGGCCGACGCTTTTATCCAAAGCGACTTACAGTGCATTTATTACAGGGACAATTCCCCTGGAGCAACCTAGAGTTAAGTGCCTTCCTCAAGGACATAATGGTGGTGGCTGTGGGGATCAAACCAGTGACCTTCTGATTACCAGTTATGTGCTTTAGCCCTCTACGCCACCACCACTGTATGTAATATGTATGTGACAAATAATAAACCTTGAACCTAAATAGAAATGAACAAACTCTCAAAATTTCGAATTAACTTTCAGCACATGTACACATACCTGTTAGCACAATAATGTTATTGTTTATATGTAATTCATTGCACTTCGTTTCTGGACGTCTATTGTAGCCGGACTGTAACGGTGGATAATATAAGTAATCCCTGCTGTTGACTTCTTGCAAATAAAGTGAAAAGAGAACACAAACAAATTATTCCAAAGCTTTTTCAAACAGATGTTCCTAAGTCAATCCTTCTGTAGGCAGCCGATGGAAGAAGCAGCTTCTGGGACTGGAGCACTGTGCTTTGCGAGTGGTTTATCATAACATTGCTGTTTTAGACAAAACTTTAGTTTTGCTTGATTGTTAGGATAATCATTTACTGCACACGTTATCTGGAAAATTTTTAAGACATCTTACAACATTTAAAAAGGAAGAATGTAACCACATGACATGCAATCAAGCAGTGACCGGTGTCATGCTGAATTTTGACCCCCTATATCCTTATGTTTAGGGGTAGGTGTAGGAATGGACTTTAGCAGTAAGGACCAATGACAGTTAGGGTTAGGGGTGGGCTTTAGAGATAAGGGCCAATCAGGTATATGATATGGATTCAGAATATGACTGGGAGTCAAATTTTGGCACAACACCGGCTACACACAAAGCGGCAACCAGTCGCACTTCCGCTAGCCACCTGGTGAAATACAGTGGACTCGCTGAGAATATTGTGGATACCTACTTGGATATATCCTTCTCGACAATCCCATAGGCCTATACATTTGGTGACAGTGCCACCTATAGGTAACATTTATTATAATTTGTTGTACGTTTGAAATAATTTTACTTATTATTTTAAAGCACCTTGATTCTCCTCTGTCTGGTGATCATTGTCGCATTTGGTGTGCATGCCCCCCGTTATTGCTGCTTACAGCTATATTTTACTTATGGATTCTGTTTGATTATAAAATCAATTCACTTGTTTCAAACTCTCTTATCTATGCCAGTGTCATTTTGTTATTGTTCAAATCTTTGGGGGGCGGGAGGTTTCAGGAGGTCAGTGGTCATGGCAGCCACGGAGCGGCGCAGCAGTGTGTGTGTGTGTGTGTGCGTGCGTGCGTGCGTGTGTGTGTGCGTACGTGTGTGTGAAACGGGGCGGCTCTGGTTTCAAACACAGCGCCCATCTTTAACACAATAGCACCAGACAGACTCCGTCCCATAGAGAGATACCGCCGCTCATGTAAGTGATTCTTAATAAAACTCTCTTTATTCTCCGCGAACGAGTATGCACCGCTGCAGAGTTTGATGTGATTCGGTTGGTTACATTATAACAAACGCACTTTTGTTGGAATTAAACATTATATCGACGCGAGAGACGGCGCGCGCATCACCGCAGCTTCATACAACAGTGCCCTGGAGTCGTTGTTTTAATAACCGTTTGTCATTTTGTGCTCCGTTTGTAAACTTTTGTCGTCGTTCGTCACGGCTGCGACCTGTTGCTTTCTCTGAGCTGTGCAGGAAAAGCGGATTTTATTTCCAGCAGCAGAAGCACTGGGGACAAAACAGCCAATAAACACGGAGAGATCAGCGCGATCTGCGAGTAACGGGACGCCGCTTTTAGGACGTAGGCCTACCCTTAAACACTCGTTTATATTTATTAACTTATATTTATATCAACAATATCAACTGAACTAATGGCCAAACTGGACCGACTGGACCCTTTCTGGATATTTTATTAAAAGCACTTTTTTTAAGTTTTTTGCCATGCCAAGCGTTTGTTTTTGCTGCTTTTTAAATGCCCTTTATGTACATGTTTTTATATATCTTGCCACAGACCCACATTTTCAGTCTTAAAATATGAAAATCCATCATATGTAATGAACTAAAGAGTGAAATATAAATATGTATTATGTGAAATTATTTAAAGGATAAAATAATATTTAAAAATAAATGTCAAGCTAAAAGTGTTATCACTGTGTTCATTTCGGTTCTCAATTTTATTTGGAAAAACATTTATAGCATTAAAAATAAAACATTTCATGACATATATTGTAACCATTAAATAAACGTTATTAACATAATTTTTACACACATTGAATGCTAGAGAGCTTACAGAGCTTAATAATTAATAATACGTTTAATAATTTAATAATTATTTTTAATTCTTTTACAATCATCATAATTTTTTAGTCAAGTATATCAAGAATTTTTCTCAGGGTTACTTCTTATAACCTGGACAAAATAAGCCTTTTCATAAAAAAAGATTTGATTTGATAAAAGAAAATCAACCTACACATTTTAATGATGAAATCTTAAATGATATAATAATTTATTTTTATTTTTTATTATTATAACATAACAAAATGGCTTCCTACCTGTTGGTTACACCACATAACTTTAATTTTGTGGGCAAAAGTTTTTCAAATATCAATCATATTTGTAAAAAATAAAATAGTTTACTCCTTTTTTTCAAGTAACACTCACAAACAAATATAAATTTGCACTACTCATGCCAACATTTCTTTTGAAAGAATTTAATTTTTTTAATTAATATTTCTGGGCTGGACTTTTACACCACATATTTATTTATTTTTTTGTTGACAATGCTACAGAATTCTTTTTAAAATGACTTCATTTAAAACATGCTCATTATAGAAGAGGTGTATTCAAGTAATTGTTTTGTGTGAATTGCATTTGCAATTTATTTTGGAATAAATGAATAGGTCTGGACAGTGACCCTTTATCAGTTTTTATTCAGAGCTCAGAATCGCGATTGCTTCCCTAGTAATGTGCTGCTCTAGGGATGGGCCGGCTGTAACAGAAAAACAATTATCAAAAGTAGCAAACTAATTTATTTACCTTTGGGTAACAAGACATTAGTTTCACTAGTTAGACTCAAGTGTCTGTCATTATGGTTGTTCGATTTTCCTCAACATTCTGTGGCCCCAGTATTGAACAATCTTGTTCTACAGATACAGATGTGACTGGTATTTAAAAGCTGAAGTGTTTAACTTTTTCAGTGTTAAAATACTTTTGTCAAATCCCAGATTAATATGCAGAGACAGCCATAAGTGACGTAAATGTTTAGCTTGCATGTGCTCTCCTCGAATTGTCTTAATCTGAAGATGTTGTGAGCTTGATTTCAAATGTCATTACGTGATTATTACGTGTAAAAAAGAAAATAACTATAAGGTCATGGTAAAAAATACATTCATAAATCTGATCGCAAGATATCTCAACACTCTGTCAAATGTTTTAAACTTTTACAAGACTTTTTATAATTGTATCCAAGAGTAAGGCATTCGTGTAGTCTGCAGTTACAAGGTCTCACTTCCAAGGCGTCAAATACTTCGTGTTGATTGATTGATTGTTCCGGGTTTGTTGTGTTGTGCTTGACAGTGTTCGATGTTGCTTTGTCCTGTGTCGTTGATGGGCTAATGAAAAGTGACAGACTGCCATCACCTTGTCCAGTGTCTTCTTTATACATAGCCACTTTTGAGATTTAGAGAGCATGCATGAGAGAAGCAGCATATTTACTAGGGACAGATTGATATGGATAAAATGACAACTTATGCATTGGTTAAAATGGTTTAAACACTCAATTCGCTGACATATTTTGAAACTGTTCATAGAAGTTGCTACTCTATTATGTTAATGTAATGTAAATGCTACTCATTTTTAGAAACATTAAGTGATGATATCAATGCAAAGCCCCAGTGCTTACACACACACATTTTTTTTGTCCATCTGCTTGTTACGCTTTTATATTTATTTCTGTTTATTTATACTTTAGTTGTTAGGAATTTGTTTCAGCTTCAGACGGCATGCCCTCAGTCAGATTGGCTGACTTCTACAGGATTTCTGAGAGCTTAGTTTGCGCTGGTCCACGTGGAAGCACGAGTCGAGTTCCATGTTGATACAATGAGCGCTTTTGAGGACTAAATAATCACAGAATTTGCCAAAGTTGCCAGGTTAGTCACATCAACAATTTTAAAGATATTCAGAAAATAAAGCAGATATCCATGAGCAGAGCTGTATATTCTTTTACTTTTATATGGTAAATGCTGTCTCCTATAACCCCGCCCCTAAACATAACGTAATGTCAAACCTGGATATGACTGGTAAGTGGTCGTTTCTTTGCCAATGTTAGCTGCGACAGAACCAAGACCTTTGCTGATTAAGTCAAAGGTCTGGCTACGTGAGACTAGTTAGAAAGTTTAGGCATAGGGGTTGGGTTAGGTGCTCAAATATATCTTATAATAGTGTAATATAACTCCAATTATTGTGACTTAATTTATTGACTTAATATATAAATAAAATAAAACATATTGCAGTTAAACACATGCGATAATATCTGAAGAATGACTTTGCAACAGTGGTGCCTCCCAATGAGACTGACCTGAGGTTATCAATGACACTGAGGGCCGCTGTTGGCATCTATATAGTGATGCACAGGGCTCTTGCACAAGTGTTAGTATTTGATGCCATAGGGTTAAAAACATTTTGGCAGTTGAGTCAGGTAGGGGTGAAAATGCACCTTTGAAATGTGATGAAAATGTTTGTTTCAGAAAACTGATGGTTCATAAACATGACAAAATGAAAGAATTATCTTCTGATACATGTACTATATATAAATTAACTGTTGAGTTAAATAAACTAGTGAGAGTTTGAAAAGTGTGTTTTAGGGGAGGTTATTCTAAAATTCCACTGGGCCAAAAGTGCCCATGTTGAAGAAACCAAAACGTTTCACACGTAAACACATTCTTTGGCATTTAGTGAAGATTTTACAGAGTGCAGGCACATTTTCTGCTTCGAACATTATCAGTAGGCCCAGTCATTCTGTAATATCTTCAGGCAGTGAGTTCATTTATGAGCTGTAATTGCACAAATGAATAACGGACATTTGAAAAATTCTGGTGGCCAGTATCGCTCTCTTTATCAGATTGTCAAACCCAAATGTTTCCAACAGCTTCATTGGGAAAACAATGCATGTATTATGCAGTTAACATAATAAGCTCTGTCAGCTACATTTGTGGAAGTTCAGATTGTGATGTTATCACAATTCATTATTTCGTTCATTACTTTGTCATTCTGTAATTACACAGAGTATGGAACTCTTTTACATTTAGAACACCTTTACATACTTTTATATATAAAAATAAATAAATAATAATAATAATTTTAGCAGACAACTTCACATCTTTGCTGAAATGGCTGTTGTAGATTCGTACATTATGCATTTGTTTGAAACAGCTAATTTTCTTGTTCCAGGCTGTATATCCTGGTCTCCTTATGGTTAAAACTGTCATGACAAAGGGAATAGACTTGATCTGCTTCTTGTAGATGTCACCGCCACTGTTAAAAACTAGTGTTGGGGTGGGTGATGGGTGGTGGCCACAAGAAGATGTTAATCCTAACGTAAGAGTATTATCCCTTACGAAGACAACATTAAGGCTAAATAGAGGGCTGTGAGCCGAGTGGACATTATGCTGGTCAGCACTTACAGCTTTGCTTTGCTAATATAGCAGTGTGGTGTTTCTCAACTGGTTTTGCTTCAGGACCCAGACGTTAAATGTACATTACGTGGTGACCCAGCACCCCATCAAAAATAATTTTGCATTAAAATAAAGAAAAATGTCCTTAAAATTGTACATTGAAGTTTATCAACATTGATCCATTTACCTAACAATTTTGATGGTTTCATGCTTTTGGTAGCCAGTAGTTCATCGCTAAAAGCACATTGTGGCAGGCACAAAACATGACTGTCCTTTTTGCATGTTAGGGCTGGGTATTCAAAAGCTCTTGATTTGATTTTGATTCAACGATTGGCTATATTTCAGTTAAAATGTCCAATTTGCAAGCATAAGAAAGAAATCTGTATTCCATCAATAAATATGTCTCGAAATTGCGTGGGATATTGCATATAGGATTTGTTACGTGTTTTTTGTTTATATGCATAAATATTACATGCAATTAGACAATTTACAAGTCTTTACATTTTTACTATTTTTTATCACGACCAGGCAGTTCAGAACCACTTTGCTAATGCAGTCACTGACCACACAGATTTTGGTTTTCAGAACTGGTCCAAGTTTTAAGGCCCCTGTGCACTTCGTATGATGTGGAATTAAGTTGCTTACAAATATGGGATATGAGTCATCCACAATGATCATGATCATGATACATGAAAAAAATAATAGTAGTATCTCCATTGTACATCTACATTGTGGAGTCTGACTGAGAGAATTGTAATTAACACAAAGTAATGCCTAAATAAAATAATAAATAAATTTAATGTTTGCATAGATGATGCATCGTCCTCTGGCTTTACATATTATTTATCTATGGTGTGTGTTTAATGCAAATCATCTATTCATTAAATAAATTAACTGATAGCAATTGGGCAATTATAAAGTTTGAAAATTTTTTTTATAATATCAGTTGGGTTAAAAAAGTGACCCCAATGTCATACTTAAAAAAAAAAAAAGGGGATTTTGTTGAATAATTTCAAATAAATAGTATTTTAATAAATAACAATAATCATTTTTACTAAATAGACATTGTGGAAAAAATGTGTGACAATTAGCCCCAGTGTTGCCTACGAAATTCTAAACAAATCAACCCAAGAACATGCAGTTTTTTGGTTTAATTAGTCTACAAAAGGAATCAAATCTATTCAAATGCTCTTTAGTGCCCATTCAATCTACTGTTTGATATGCAGCCGAAAGCCACATCTGCCCATAGTAAGATAAGCCTATCATCAATCTTTTGTCTATATTCTACCTATTAACACTCTTTTATACACCCATTTTTTGCAGTAGTATCAGTGTCATCATACATTACAATAACAGATTGTAACCGGCTCATATTATGGCTGTGTATAGCATGCTAGCGCATTAGCTCCATAAATTCAGAATGTAAACATGACTAATTACACATTATCTAGTGCATGTATATTACTGAAAATCATCATCAAGTATTTAAAACAGCTTCTTTTAATTATCTTGTGTGAATTCTGCTCATGGAATGATGCTTGAAGTCATTGATAACACATTTAATGTCACATTAACTGATGTTTTACGAGTAGTCTTGAACAAACAGTATGTCATTGCTCAGCTGGTTCAAACATCTTTTTACCTCTGAATGAAGAGGAACTTCTCTGTAAGTTTGCTGGGGCCTTTATGTCTTGAGACGTGTTTTATATATTTTTTTAAGGTCAGCCGTCACACAATCTCTGCTATCATGTCTGAGACAGCCAAGCATTTACTCTAGATACTACCTGTCAAAACAAACACTTACATACATTGTCCATGACTGCTGATATCGGTGTTGTATCACCAGCGCAAGTCTTTGTTTTCTGGATAACCACTTAAAAGGCCCCATGAAATGGTATTGGCTGTTTTGAGAAAGGGATGAACTTTCTGATATGTCCTGTCACTACTTCCTGTTTTGAAGTAGGTAGATATAGTAAACAGGGCAATTATAACTTGTCTTTATTAAATCCTCTCTAACTTCCATAGTAGCCAGTGAGTAAGTTTACATGGGTAGTTATAATCGAGCTGACATTGATTTTTGCATAGTCGAGCTGCAGTCTTGATATTCTGTCCAAGTATACATGACACCATGTCCAATCGAATAGTTGAAGGAAGGACTTCAGCTGAGGGAATGACGTAGTTGGTTTTTGGTTGACCTTTTGCATCATATTATCACATCAAAGAAGTGCGCTAACTAGCTGTAACTAGCTTCTGAACAGCGAGATGCATGGAAAACTTTACAGCCATGTGCATCTTACATTCTGTACACGTTGATTTTAGATCAGATGTATGTTATCCGTTATGCTTATGGGATTGTCTGAAGATGAAGCAATTTTCTCCTGGATGGTTTAACCATACAAGCTCTGCTTTGCTTCACTTATCTCCTTCAATGTATAAGAAAATTATCCTTATAAACTCATTGTATAGCGTAATTATAATGTAATAAGACTGAGGAGAGATTTTGTGTATAATGGACAATTAAAAAAATGGCCTGCCTTTATTTTCCAAGTGATAACTGTGTACATGAAACAGTTCTTATATCTGTACCTGTCATTTGCTTTAGGCTGCATATTCAATAAATATCAACCTGGTCTCATAGATTGAACCTTACTCTATATCAGGGATGGGCAATTGGTGGCACGTTGGACAAGACTGAGGATTGATTTTAGTACTTTTAAAAAGGGTTTTTGTAAAGATTGCATTCAGACGATGATGTTATTACAACTATTGACCGGAAGAGGTTACTTGTTCTTAGCAGACCTGCTGATCACTGTAGGATTCTAGCCTCGTTCATCATATATAATGTAAATCAAGCTAAATATTACCTCAGCGTGTCAGCGAGCTAGTGCACACTAAAGTTAATGTACGCTGGGGAACCCATGTGTTTCGTTTGCGTGGATACGACATCTGTCATTAAAGATTTCAATTTGATTTGCAAATACACCATTGATCACGTGGTCAAGAGACAGTATAAGAGATACTACACCAGAGCTGCTCTCCTCATAGATGTAAAGGGTAAAAAGGCATCAAAACAGCACGAGAATCACCAAAGACATCAAATGCTGTTTCGCTCGTGTTTGCGACAAATGAGAAACGGGACTGTTAGGTCAGTGCGTGTGGGTTGTGGTGCTGAAATGTTTTGTATTAATGCACTGAAATGTTATGCTCTTGTACCCAGTATTGTTATTGATGATAAAATTTGGATTTTGGTGATAATGTTTAGATTTTAACTAATACCTATAAGCTCTTTGATGAGATGGGGTTGAAAATGTTGCCTGTTCATTTGTGTGTTTGTGTGTTGCAAATGTAGACAATGCAAATGAGATACATTTTCTTGAAAATGTAAGTTTGAAGTATATTGCTTGTCAATTTAACATTAATTTGTACATGTGAACTGCATGTTTTAGTAAAAATGCAAGTTACAAAACAATTATATTAGTTTTTTATGAATATTGTTAAATATAAATGTTAATATAGGTAACAATAGCCCCTTGGTAGAAAGTAGAAATAATGTTGGCCTTTGCCACCTTCAGAGTTGCCCATCCCTGCTCTATATGCTGTACTCATTTATCATTTCTGACATTATTGGTTAGGTTAAGTGTAAAGGTGTTGCCTTTAGGTTAGGGAGGTACATTTTACTTATTAAAAACTCCATCTAATATTCACCTTAAAAACCTTGTCTGATTACAACCTAATTTTGCTTGGTTTTGGCACCCCCCACTGGACATTTCACTTGGAAATTGCATCCAAACTAAATCTGGCAAAGGCATGCTGCACAAGTATGTTTTGTTTGTAGCTTGTTAGCCTGCTTAGCATTGCATATTCCTCTACGCTCATCGTTTTATTTTACCGTGTGCTTCGTTTTTTCCCGCTTTTATACTGGTTCACCTGGTGTATATTACCGCACGCACCCGTTTAGTTTCTTTTCTCTTTTCCGCTTGTGTATATTTCACATTTTGACTGCGTGAATTAATTTTTTCCTTTATGTTTTACACGGATTATTGCATCAATCTCTAACATCTGCTGATCAGGAACTAACACAACAACAGCAAACAATTGTGTGAGGGATTCACATCGATCTCAAACCTTCGACACTCAAGAACAACCATAACAACAACAACAAACAATTGTGGTAAGTCATGGCATCCGCTCATATTATTATTATTATTATTCCTGCATGCATGCTAGATGTTTACTATAGCTTCTTCTGTCAGCAGTGAGGCATTTTTGTGTGATAAATTTAAGGAATTAGTCAGGCTGACGGAGAAGGTTAATTAGTTAAAGACACACATTCGAACGGTAGTGGAGGTCAGTGAGAAAGAGAATCCGGTAGATACTTTTTCGGATGTGTGCAGAACAGCGAGCAACACACATACTTTGGTTTTGGCTGTAAAGCTCCCACAGCAGGGCGTTTGGGTGGCATCTCGACAGCATACTCACTCAGCAAAGTGACACAACTCTCCCATTCCTGTTAGGGCTTTCAATCGATTCTTCCCACTCAGTGATGCACCTACTGAGGATCATGTTGCAAGAGCCTTGGTTTTAGGAGATTCTATAGAGTCTCCAGCCACTATTATTAAATGCATTTACGTTTCCAGAGCATCTGACGTCAGATCAAATTTACAAGTGCTGGCTAATGATAAAAGTAGATGCATTAAAGATTTCCTGCATCAACAGTTTTAGATCACTATTGACACTATTGTCACTGAATGGCTGGCTGTCTGAGTGGATTCTGGAGAATAGTATAGGATTTATAGAAAATTGGAAGTGTTTTTGGGGTAGACCTGACCTCTTAAAGAGAGATGGACTCCATCCATCCAGGAAAGGTGCCACTCTCCTCTATAGTAATTTGGCTCATAATCTTAATAGTGATAGTATTTGACTAACTGGGGCCCAGGTCAGGAAGCAGACAAACTGGCTAATCTGAATGTCTACTAGATGCATTGAGATGTCACAGAGGTCACATTAACAACACATTGAGACTGTATCACCTAGATATCACATAGAGACGGTGTCTGTTCCCTGGCCTACCAAACACAAACCCCTCCATAAACATTTAGAAAAAATCTGATTAAGGTAAAACACCATGCTATCATTCAGGTAGTACTATTCTTTCAACCACTAAATAAAGCTTAATTTATAATATTCCAGATTTATTTCATATACTGTACTAAGTCAAAAAGTTTAGAAGAACTTGAAGTAATATCAGAAAATATAAATACAGTCTTTTCTAGCACTCTTAGTATTGTCGCCTCATTTGATTAAACAAAATTAAAGAAAAAAGCTCTGCACCATGGTACTATGATCACACTCATGCTCTCAATAGAGCAGCTCGGAAAATGGAGCGCAAGTGGAAGAATACAAAATTAGTGGTATTTTGCAGTGCAGACAGGCTACAGACAGGCACTAAAAGCTGCCATGTCAGGATATTTTAGCAAACTCATAATAAAAAACATAACAATCCTAGGTGTTTATTCAGTACTGTGGCTAATTTTGTAAGGAATAAAGCCTCGACTGAACCAGATATTCTGTCGCAGCACAATTGTAATGCCTTCGTGAATTTCTGTACTGATAAAATTGAAATAATCCGAAATAAATTAAGAATTATGCAATTGCCTGTTACAGTACCACAGAATACAGTATCTCATAATTTTCCTCATGAGCTACTTCAATCCTTCGCTGTTATAGGCCAAACCTTATTGAAACATTAAAAGCCACAACATGTATGTTAGATCCAATACCAACTAAGCTCTTAAAAGAGATATTCCCTGTTATCTCAGAACCGCTTCTTAATATTATTAAATCCTTGCTAGCCTTAGGACAAGTTTCCAAAGAAACTTTAAAATGGCAGTTATCAAATGGTTTATTAAGAAGCCACAGCTTGATCCTGGAAAATTGTCTAATTATAGACGATTTCAAATCTCCTGTTTATGTCGAAAATACTAGAAAAGGTAGTGTCCTCCCAACTATGTTAATTTCTACAGAGAAAAAAAGACCCATCACCAGAGACTGCACTTATCAGAGTTACAAGTGACTTGCTCTTATCATCTGATCACAGCAGCATTTCTCTTTTAGTGCTTTTAGATCTTAGTGCTGCCTTCGACTCCATAGATCATGACATTCTCTTGAATAGGCTTGAGAATTATGTTAGCATTTGTAGACTTGCATGGTTTAGGTCCTATTTAGCAGACCGCTACCACTTTGTCTGTGTAAAAGAGAAATTGTCAAATCAAACAAAAGTTAAGTATGGTGTGCCACAGGGATCAGTTTTAGGGCCTCTGCTTTTCTCCTTATATATGCTTACCCTGGGAGATATTATCAGGAATCGTGGAATAAATTTCCACTGTTATGCCGATGATACCCAACTTTATATTTCTTCGAAACTCAATGAAATTTCACAATTCTCCAAATTAGAACAGTGAATCATTGAAATCAAAGATTGAATGGCCGGAAATTTTGTTCTACTCAATTCTGACAAAATAGAGATACTAATTATTGGACCAAAAACCTCTAAAAATAAAAGATAATATAAAATATAATTTGACTCTCAATGGATGTACTGTTTCGTTATCTACATCTAAGAACTAAGGTGTTATATTTGATACCGATCTGTCCTTTGAAAATAAAATTTCTAATGTTTTGTTTAACAGCATTCTTCCACCTCAGAAATATTTAAGTTACAACACAAGCTCTCTGTTGTTGATGACGAAAAACTAATTAATGCGTTTTATGACCTCAAGACTAGATTATTGTAATGCCTTACTGGGAGGATGTCCTGTAAGTTCAATAAATAAACTTCAATTGGTTCAAAATGCAGCAGCCAGAGTGCTGACTAAAATCAAGAAATATGATCATATTAGCCCTATTTTAGCATCGTTACATTGGCTACCTGTTAAATTTCATATTAATTAAAACATTTTGTTAACTATGTGCAAAGCTTTTAATGGTCTTGCTCCGCAGTACTTAAGTGAATTTCTACCATGCTATATTCCATTAAGTTCATTACGATTGCAAAATTCTGGCCTGTTAATAGTTCCTAGAATATCAAAATCTTAAAAAGGAGGTAGATAATTTTCCTGTTTGGCTCCTAAGCTATGGCATAGTCTCCCTAACACTGTTCGGGACACAGACACACTCAGTCAGTTTAAGTCTAGACTAAAATCTCATCTATTTAGCCAGGCATACACCTCATTTATCCATCAACTCACAATTAAGATGCTTTAGTTAGGTCTGCCAGAGACAGAAACATTTATCATGCTCTATAACTTTCCAAAAAAATGTAATGGCATCTATGCTAATATAATTATTTTTGTTTCCCTGTCTCAATCTCGGGCCAGATCCACCTATGTTCCTGCTTGGTGTCGGACTCCACTGCTATGTGTCTCTGAGTTATGATGACTAAACGCAGCCGGTGCCAGCCAGACATTACTTCAGTCTATTACGATAGACTTCAGGGGGTGAACTGATGCCAACTCCAACCCTAAGACATGGGATACTTCATATGCCACTGCCTGAACCTTGGATTTAGGATAGACCTCACCGAAATTACCTGCTGGTTGAACTGCGATGCATCTCACTGATCGCTGCCTGCATCACCTTGGTCTAATGATGGACTACACTCTTAAAGTGGAATACATAGACAATTATTTGAAAACAAACTCCTTCATCGGCCAACTAACAAAGGACAATGCATCAATGTGAACTTCTGCAGTTAATCCAGGATGAACTTCAAAGACATTAGTAATTCATTTTACAGTTCATACAATATCTTTGTTTAAACACTGACACTTAACACTTACCTAGATTATTAATTGTAAACCATGACCGGCACTGCACATAAACAACTAACATTGACATTATATTCATGCTGTTTTGCCAGAGGGGAACTGGCCCCCACAGTGAATTTGGTTTCTCCCAAGGTTATTTTTCTCCATTAACCAACATCTAATGGAGTTTTGTGTTCCTTGCCACAGTCGCCTTTGGCTTGCTCACTGGGGCTCTAAATACAATTATGATTTAATGATTTAATGATTTAATGATTTATTTTTATACACAATTTACAATCATATTTACTCAAACTACACAATGATGACTTTATTGATATTACAGTTTCATTTTCTGTTATGCATGATTTTCTGTAAAGCTGCTTTGAAACGATGTGTGTTGTGAAAAGCACTATACAAATAAAAATGACTAGTGAAGCACGTCATTGCAAAAACTTTGCAATGCTCACATACATTTCATGAGACCAGGCTGATAAGTGTCATGCTTTCTGCCTCATTCAATGAATGGTATTTCACAAAAACCAGACCTGTAGGATTTAATTTGTACTAAATCGTTTATACTTTAAAAAGACAAATTATTGCTTTAGTCTGACTGAAACTTTTTAAGTGCAAGCAAACTCATTGAGGAAAATAACTCACATTATTGTCTGCTTAGACCCACAATGGCAGCTATTCACTTTCGACCTGTTGCATACAGCCATCTCTAAGGAAACATGGCCCACGCTGTTTCCCCCAACCTTTGCGTTCCATCGCCATGGGAACCACTGGGGTAGTGGGAGGAAGGATCGTCTGCCCACAAGTCATCTGAGATTTGAGTCTAGTATGCAGTACCAGAACACTCCTGCAAACCAATGATGATCAAAAATGTTTGAAGATCTTTGTGTTTAGTTGCTCTGTGACTTAGGTGTTTTTGACAAATTAAAAAGACATTTTTAAGAGGGAGGCCACAGAGGGGACAAACCAGTATCCAATATCTCTGGTTATATGATTCTATGCTCTTGAAATGTGGACTCAAAACCTCATAGTTACTATTTTATTTTTATGTAACTTAAAACAAGGTGGCAAAAAGGAAGGAATCTAAAGAGACCAGTCATGACAATAGGCCAAATTACTATAAAATTATGAGCAATTATGACATTATTTTGTCCCCATATTTCTCGTGTACCTTCAGGTTCTGGTTCCAGTGTCACATGCTGTGTTTTGTAAAGATAAGCCAATGTGTATGTAAAATACAGCATTTTATGACCAAATTATGACAAAAATACACCATAAAAGAAACATAAGTTGTACACTACATGCGATTCTTCTGAAAGCTTTTTTGTGAGGTAATTTAAGTCGATATTTACTAATAATGTGTCCCTCCTGTAAAAGTTCAGAAATCTTATTCACCAATCATGGTTATCATGTTGTTTACGAACACTGTGCACAAGTTCAAATATACAGGAAGGAGATGGACATTTAAGAGCTACAGTGGAATGAAAGACCTTTTATTTAAATGTCTGTCTGTTCCTCACAAAACAAGTGCAACATTCCAAGGATTGATATGATGTGATTGTAAAGTATAAATGAAATGTGCTTGGATCTAAAGGCAAATGTTTTGTTTTCAGGCATGACGTGAAGCCTTGGCAAATGAAGACAAGAGACTGGGAGAAAATAAAAGATGATTGAAACAATGGGTAAGTTCATTTATTTTTGCTCACAGTGTCTGGGATTGTGGGTAATGGGTTAGGAACAGGAGGCTGTTTGTATTGCTCTGTAGACAGAACTGAAGTATTAGGACAGGAGGAAGACCGCAGGGACAGTCTACGCACGCGTCTCTCAAACTCCTTAGGCACCGAATGTGATGGAACCTTATTGCATTGTACTGATTTTCTTCTTCTTCTTGTTCTTCTGCTTCTGCTTCTGCCCTAAAAGAGTCTGGGAGTCAAAGACCGTAAGTCATAGAAATCCCAAACTTGGCAGGTTGGTTCAAAATGCACACCGCTACTCAGGCAAATGTAAGGGCTACTCAGGCAGCCAGTCAAATTCAGTGCCTAATAACTTGAATTGTGAATGGCCGATGGTCTTGAGAAGGGTCTCTACATGAAGCTGTATATACATTTTGTGAGAATCGGCCACAGGTCGGAGCTGTTATAAGCTAATTTATATATTTTTTATAATAACTCTAGAACTGTACAGGCTGCAATATTGTTTCTTAGCTTTTTCAAATGCCTCCAAATCATATGGTCACATGGATTTCATTTTCCACTTGAAAACTTTTTAAACTTTTTGGAAAAACCTACTTTTTCAAACTCGTCCTATGCTGTTTTCTCGATTCGCGCAAAATTTAGCACACATCATCTACAGACCCTCCTGACTAAAAGTTATCAAAATAATTTTTATTTGCTAATTTGTTCGGAAGATATAAGCGAATACGTTTTTGGGTATGCCTGTAATTACTAATTAGCCTGTATCTTGTGAGCAAAAAATTTAAACTTAATAAAGCTTAAAACACATGGACATGGAACATACTGAGGTCACATGCACAATTTCATCAATTTGTGATGCACAAATGCAAAAGTGGGGAGCTATAACTTAAGAAACCCCTATTTTTGTTACTGTGACGAAGGCAGTTAGGGTTTGATTTATGGTTAGGGTTTGAGTTAGTCACATGCATCATTTCATCAATTTGTGATGTTAGGGGGCGCAATAACTTAAAGTCCTATTTGTGCTAGTATGTCTAAGGCAGTTAGGGTTTGGGTTCCACTGGATCGTTCCTCTAAGATCTGATTATTTTTGTAATTTTTCATTGTGTGCTTTACATTTTATTAGCTGTAATTGCAGGTGTATTTTCATGTTAGGGACAGAAAGTTTAATAGGTTTACAGAAAAGATAAAAAGTTAGGGTAACATTTATGCATATATTTACTGTATTCTTGCTTGCAGCTGAAATTAGAAGAAAGCATCCATAACATAGGGCCACAGAAATGTGGCTTCTCAAAATAATATGTTGTGGCAAGGGGTAAGATTAATGCATAAATTAATCTTTTCCAACAGTTGTTTACAGAGAAGTTGTTTCACTTTTAATTGACTATACCACAATTCCAGTGGGTCAGAATTCTACCAGGGTATCCGCGGGGTCTTGAAAAGTATTAAAAGGTGATAAATCAATTTTGGGAAAATTAAGACCTTTAAAAAGTATTAAAAAGTCTTATCACAGCTTTATAAAGTCTTAAATTTTGAAAGTATTTTTTCTGAATTAGCTGTCCAACAGTTTGAGTCCCAAAAACATCGTAAAAGTGTGTGAATTTAGTCATTTTTATTAAAAAAACGAACAGGTACATAAAAAACTAGGCTATTGTGGGTGTGTTCAGTAAATTGCCTCTGAGAGCACCAGAGCGGGCAGGCGGGCGGAAGTTCAAAAGCACAATGTACGCTCTGAGCGTTCCCAGTGCGTATTACAACGCACCGAAATGTTTTAAGAGAAGGTTGGTGAACTCATGAACAGAATGGGGAAGTGCAAATTTGCAGCGTCCTGGATGGAAATGCCGGACTTCAAAGAGTGGCTGCAGCCAGTCGAGGGAATGTCAGGGAGGCATATTGTACATTATGCAAGAAAAAATAAGTATTGTGTCAATGGGCATTAACTCGTTAAAGTCCCACATGTGTTGTGCTAGCCACAAAGCCGCTGCTAGACGCCGAGAGCGGCAGCTCTCCATCGCTAGCTTCTGTGGTAATCGCGTTGCACCACCACAACCTAGTGCCAACGTCGTTACACCAACGGCAGTCGCACCTGAAGCTACAGCTACGACCCGGGCTGTCTCTGCTTCCTCATCTTCTGCAGCCGACATCAGAGTGGCTCTGGGCGGCACAGCAACACTGCGTGCTGAGGTGTTGTGGTGTCTCCACACAGCGGAGAAACACCATTCACTGAACTCAAACGGCAGTGGGGAAATCTGGGACATTACTGGCACAACTGATCACGAAGTCCAACATCCTCAGAAGGCGTAGTAAAGAAAAGCGGAGCAATTGGTCCAAACTGAGAAGCTGCTGGGAACAAAATCAGAAGAACTGAGGCACATGTCAGCATGATTGTTGTTGAGGGTGGAGCAAAGTTTTGTTTTGTTTTTTAATAAACTTTGCTTTGATTTACTATCCCAGCCTATTTTATTTTTTTTGTATCAGAGTGGTATATAGTCTTTATCACAAACTAAAACTGTTAAGTTAAAAGTATCACTGATGTAAATGATTACAGCTTGAAGTGGCGGTGAGGTATTAAAAAATATTGAGAAGTTCTTGAAAAAGTCTTGAAAAGGTATTAAAATTAACTTCAAGATTCCTGCATATACCCTGTCTACATACACTAAGTTAACTGCCTTTAAGCAGCTTGGAAAATTCCAGAAAATTATGTCAAGCCTTTAGACAATTAGCCTATAGGTTGGTTTCACGTGACATCACGCTGCTGCATCGCGAGAGCGCACAATTCAGATGGAGGGCAGGAAGTGAAATAGCTGAGGATCTGCCGTCTGGCAAAATGCCAATGTTTTGTGTAGTTTACGGCTGCTCCAATCGTTCTAATCGAGAAAAGGGAAAGGGTTTTTATAGAGTACCGAAGATTGTCACTCATAAAGGTGAGAAATGTAAAAAGCTCGTACGTCTGCGGTCGGGAGGAGCAGAGTCTGTTAATGCCCGTGTCTGTAAGAGGACAGGGATTAGTAGTACTTGAGCCCGACACATATCAGTCTGTTCATATGTTTTCAACAAGTGTAATACTTTTATCCACTAGTCCAATTGTACTGGCTATATGTATTATATGTAATGAAATGGATTCTAATCTGTTATTGCACACCATGTTCTTGTTATTATAACAATTGTTGAAAAATCTAATCTTGTAAATAAACCACCATGTCTTCTCAATGGCATTTAATCTTTTCATTTCAATTATACAACAGCCAGAACTCACAAAGACCACACTCATAACAATAGTCAAAATGTAATCTTGTCTCATACAACCGTATTGATATAACAGCAATATCACACAGCCAACTTTCAAGAGTGCCTGGATCCTTTCATTACATTACACATGTGAGTTTGTAACTTGCTGTCCCAGTATTTCTGGAAGTATACCGTTTCTAAAAAGCACTCAACTTTAGGGATAACATCATCCCAAAGTTTAAGATCGGAAGTTTAAAATCCTTTCAACAAAAATGTAATTGTGGTTCCACACAACAAAATCACAGTACTCAGCGTCTACAATGTGAAGCTGTCCCTGAACTTGGTAGTAGTACTCATGAGTCCAGTCCAGCATGACATTATCCCCATCATTGATGAGGCAGAAGCCCTTTTCCCCAGCACACAAGCGCAGATTGGCTTCATCTTGGTGAGAGTGTGGACACTAAAATCACAGAGAGAAGGACACATGAACAATAGATTAACAAATATATTTTCTGCCTTTTTGCTCAGTTTAGGACTTGAGACACGACTCAGTCTCGAGATTTAGAGACTTTACAACAACAGAGACTGTAATATTACCTTAATCTCGCAGATGCTAGTTCCGTGACAGTCACAAGCAACAATCCCATCAGGGGAGGACCCCATGTATGGCCACTTGGGGTTCAGCCAGAGACCACTGTCCATACAGGAGAAGCCTGCATGCTCCCGACCCATCAGCTTCTCATAGACTCCTCTGGCTTGTGCTTCATGTTTGCATCCATAACTGTACACAGTACACATGCAAAACATGAAAAGGAAATGATTACTTAGTATTGGATGTGTAGAGCCAGTTCAGTGATTAAAATGCCATTACCCTAACCCCTATACTTAGTTCTACTCCTGCATAACCATAGTCTTATAACCCTATAACTAATAACTAACGCGCACCAAAGCAATGTGTTACTATACATTTCATTTAATATTCCACCATTAAGATACATTTACTTAATAGACAAGCTTCTTTTTTATCCAAATTATACCCTCTGTTGTCAGTGTTTCTTTTTCTGGACATAAACACTGTTTACACGTGGCCTTACCTCTGCCTTACCCTAATTCAAACCCTAAATACCTTGTAGCGGCTGTGGTGAACCTATATGCTTCTGGGTAGCATATGGCCTTGATCAAGCTCTTGGATGGTTGCTGTGGGTTGGTCTTAATAGCTTGTTTCAGCTTGGAAGCAGTTATGCGTCCAGCTCTTTGCCTAAACCAAATCCTGCTTGCACTCTGACTTCGAGTTGCCCTCTCTACAGCCTGGACCTGGGACATGATGAGCTCTTCTAGCTGGAATACCTGGCATAGCTCTCCAAGCTCTTTGGGGTGTAGCTGCAGAGTCTCTGGTGTTCTGTATTCAAGAACAGTTTTAGGAAGCATACTAGATTTGGGGATGAATTCTTTGTAGTAAGGCTCCCTAGCCATCAGTGCTGCACTCCTTGGACAGTTTTTGCTTAAAGTCTCAAAAAAACTAGCATATGTTTCTGACCCTCTCTTCACTCTTGGGCATGAAAGTGATTTCCCAACCTGGTTTTCAGTTGTCCTGCCATCAATAGAACGGTCAAGCTTTTTTTTTTTGGCTTTAGCAGAGGAGAAGTCGATCAGAGCTACTGGAGCAGCAGGAATCTGAAAATAAGTTAACACAAAGAAGATCATTAAGTCCACATTTCTGTGCTCCATAACCATAACATATCTATATGCAGTATAAATCTGGCGTTTATCCTATGGCTGTGAGCAAAACAGGTAAGGCTATCATCACAGGATTGAGATGCCAAACTGTGTTTATGTGGGTCTTTGCAGTCTTAGCTTCTCTTTGTCCAACAGGGAAATTGTGACTGACCATATTGTCACAAGCTACACATATTAAGGCAGAATATAGAATAGAAATAATTTAATAAACCCCAACATTAGGTATGATGGAATATAATGAAAATCCCCTAAAAGAAGATGAAATGTAGACGAAGACAAGCAATCTGCCTGATGAAGTAACCAGAGCAAAGACGTAACCAAAGGGGCACAATATAAACATTAATTTAACATCATAATTTAGCCTACAGTTACACAGTGTCCAAAAAATACAGTGTCGCCTTACCTTTTTTACATGTGATGGCATCAGCCACTTGCACTGCTCTGTTGTGCAGGAAGCTGTATCTCGCATCTTTACCCCAACTTCAATGGAAAAAATAACTGCCCCTACATGAGAACACGATTCTGATAGTCTGTGAATAGAATACAATATGATTATTTTTATTTATTTTTACCTCAAATGCAATCTACACCAGGGGAAAAGTGCAATCGATATCAGCCCATTTTGATGATGTGCGATAGCCCAGAGTGTTCAAATCAGAGGCTAAAATCCAGCTAGGAAAAATGCATGTTATTTCCAAATTAAGACAATATTTGATGTAAAAACGATACTATCATTATAAGGGCACCCCAGGCAACATTATAAAATAATAAAACAATCCAGTTCATGACCCCTTTAAAGCTCTCTCCAGTATGCTAGCAGTGTGTGTGTGTGTGTGTGAGAGAAAGATATATGGTAACGTTAAACATCCTAGCCTACATAAATTACTTACCCTGCCATGCAATTGCAATGAGCTGCAATGACTTCTCCATCCTCCTTCGCAATAATCCAGGTCTTCAGAGGTGTTTCGCCTGATCTCTGAGAGTGGTTTACCTTGAAACATAAACGATTGTCAGTCTAACGTCGTCGTTAAGATGTGTTGCATGTTTATTGACATTATAGCCGTTACTGCTAGCATCTTAACACATAAAACAATATAAGAACAAACACTCACCCTAGCGAAGACCAAACGATGATCATCGTGGAGCCGTTTGGTACCAAGGTTGTGGACCCACCCGCTGACAAAAAAGTTGTACGCCTCCAGACTTTTATATGCCTTCATTTGCTGTCTGGTGTAGTACGATGTCTGAAGGACCAGATAGTTGGTGATGTCAACAGCCTCCACCTCCGGCAAATCTTCAAGTTCGACCGAAAACTCACTCATCTTCATGAGGAACGGGTCACGTCCAACATATGCGTTTACTAACTCCTTGTATCTATTTCTTGAAACTGGTTCTAAATTCGTACAATACGGACTCTCCGCAACGGTTTCCTCCATAGACGTATTCTCCATGTTTACTTCCTGCCCTCCATCTGAAATCGCTCCGCCTTCGCGCGTCATCATAATCACGTGACTGAAACCCAAGAATTAGCTTCTGATAGGAGGTGCACTGAATTGGAGTTGTACCTGTGGATGTATTTTAAGGCATGGGAAAATCTAAAGAAACCAGCCAAGATGTCAGAAAAATATTGTGGACCTCCACAAGTCTAATTCATCCTTGGGGTCAATTTCCAAATGCCTGAAGGTATCACATTCATCTGTACAAACAATAATACGCAAGTATAAACACCATGGGACCACACAGCCATCATACTGCTCAGGAAGTAGACACATTCTGTATCTATATCCACAATAAAACATGTTCTATATCGACATAACTTGAAAGTCTGCTTAGCAAGGAAGAAGCTACTGCTCCAAAACCACCATTAAAAAGCCAGACTTCAGTTTGCAAGTGCACATGTGGACAAAGATCTTACTTTTTGGAGAAATGCCCTCTGGTCTGATGACACAAAAATTGAACTATTTGGCCATAATGACCATCGTTATGTTTGGAGGAAAAAGGGTGAGGCATGCAAGCCGAAGAACACCATCCCAACCGTGAATCATGGGGGTGGCAGCATCATGTTGTGGGGGTGCTTTGCTGCAGGAGGGACTGGTGCACTTCACAAAATAGATGGCATCATGAGGAAGGAAAATTATGTGATATATTGAAGCAACATCTCAAGACATCAGCCAGGAAGTTCTATTGCAAATGGGTCTTCCAAATGGACAATGACCCCAAAGGTAAAATGGCTTAAGGACAACAAAGTCAAGGTATTGGAGTGGCCAACACAAAGCCCTGACCTCAATCTGATAGAAAATGTGTTGGCAGAACTGAAAAAGAGTGCACGAGCAAGGAGGCCAACAAACCTAAATCAGTTACACCAGTTCTGTCTGGAGGAATGGGCCAAAATTCCAGCAACTTATCCTGAGAAGCTTGTGGAAGGCTTCCCAAAATATTTGACCCAAATTAAACAATTTAAAGGCAATGCTACCAAATACTAACAAAGTGTGTGTAAACTTCTGACCCACTGGGAATGTGATGAAAGAAGTAAAAGCTGAAAGAAATAATTCTCTCTACTATTATTCTGACATTTCACATTCTTAAAATAAAGTAGTGATCCTAACTGACCTAATACAGGGAATGTTTCCTACGATTAAATGTCAGAAATGGTGAAAAACTGAGTTTAAATGTGTTTGGCTAAGGTGTATGTAAACTTCTGATTTCAACTCTATATTGTATTGTTTTCATCATTTTGGTCACATTTTGGCTTTTTAAAAATGAACAAATCCATGTATTCAATCAGTAAATAACATATTATATTTATAAGTATTTGTATTGATTTGTTGAGCATGTGCTAAAACCGGTACTGGCATTTCTTTAAGAGTGTCTGTAAATGAGCGCATGTTAACGAGAGAGACTCGAAATGCTAACTCATCTGTCCCATGCGTGATTAGAATTAAATGTTTGTTTGTTGTTATTTTTCATCACAAAATGACTGTAGAGAACAGAATGGATATTAAAGGGATAGTTCACCCAAAAATGAAAATTCGCTTATTTTTTTACTCACCCTCATGATATACCAGGTGTGTATGACTTCCTTTCTTCACCAGAACACATCTGAAGAAAAATATCTTAGATCAGTAGGTCCTTAAAATACAAGTGAATGGAGATTTCTCTTTTGAAGCTCCAAAAATCACTGAGAGTCAGCATAAACATCATTCTTAACAATTACATTTAAGTCTTCTAAAGTGACACAATCACTTTTGGTGCGAAAAAAAGATCAATATTTAAATACTTTTTAATTATAGTCCAACACTTCAGGAGAGGGTGGAGTCCGAGTGGTCTCTTGTGTGACGTATTCGTGTTGCCATGGATACAGAGGTAATCTCACATTCTCAACTTGTTTGAGACATCCAGGATAAGCACACAAACACACCATTGTGAGTAAAGAAACAGATAAATACAGATCTAAACCAAAATCAACTAAGCTACTGTACAGAGTTCGTCCTCATCACTTGTAAACAGTGCTGCTCTGCCGGATGTGACGCACATGCCTCAGTTCTTGCGTTTCAAATGCCAATGTGATTACGTCACGCAAGCATACCACTGCCGACCAGAAGCATGAGTTAGAGTTAAAAAAGTACTTGCATATTTATCTTTTTTGCATTAACAGCTGGTGTCGTAGGGTTAACGTTTATGCTGACTGTCTGACATTTTTGGAGCTTCAAAAGAGAAATTGCCATTTGCTTGCATTTTTTTAAAATCTCATCCCATTTTTCTCCCCATTTGAAATGCCCAATTTCCACTACTTACTAGGTCCTCGTGGTGGCATGGTTACTCACCTCAATCCGGGTGTGGAGGACAAGTCTCAGTTGCCTCCACTTTTGAGACCATCAGTCTTATCATCTTATCACGTGGCTTGCTGCTCATGACACCACAGAGGCTCACAACATGTGGCGGCTCATGCTACTCTCCGCGATCCACACACTACTTGCCGTGTGCCCCTATTGAGAGCGAGAACAATTAATTGTGACCACGAGGAGGTTACCCCATGTGACTCTACCCTCCCTAGCAACCGGGCCAATTTGGTTGCTTAGGAGACCTGGATGGAGTCACTCAGCACACCCTGGATTCAAACTCGCGACTCCAGGGGTGATAGTCAGATAGTTAAGAGCATCTCTAAAATGGCAGGTCTTGTGGGGTGTTCTCAGTACCAAAAGTTGTCCAAGAAAGGACAACCGGTGAACTGGTGCCAGGGTCATTGTTGCCCAAGGCTCATTGATGCGAGTGAGGAGTGAAGGCTTGCCCATCTGGTCCAATCCCACAGAATAGTACTGTAGCGCAAATTGCTGAAAAACTTAATGCTGACCATGATAGAAAGGTGTCAGAACACACAGTGCATCGCAGCTTGCTGCATATGGGGCTGTGTAGCTGCAGATCGGTCAGAGAGCCCATGCTGACCCCTGTCCACCGAAAGCGCCTACAATGGGCACGTGAGCATCAGATCTGGCCTATGGAGCAATGGAAGAAGGTGGCCTGGTTTTATGAATCATGTTTTCATTTAGATCATGTGTACAGCTGGGTGCGTGTGCGTCGTTTACCTGGGGAAGAGATGGCAGCAGGATGCACTGTGGGAAGAAGGCAGGCCGGTGGAGGCAGTGTGATGCTCTGGCAATGTTCTGCTGGGAAACCTTGGGTGATGCATTCATGTGGATGATACTTTGACACGTTCAACCTACCTAAAGATTGTTGCAGGCCACGTACACCCCTTCATGGCAACGGTATTCCCTGATGGCAGTGGCATCAGCAGGATAATGCTCCCTGCCACTCTGCAAAAATTGTTCAGGAATGGTTTGAGGAACATGACAAAGAGTTCAAGGTGTTAACTTGGCCTCCAGATTTGCTGGACCAACAAGTCTGATCCATGGAGGCCCCACATTACAACTTACAGGACTTAAAGGATCTGCTGCTAACGTTTTGGTGCCAGATACCACAGGACACCTTAAGACATTTACATTTATGCATTTGGCAGACGCTTTTATCCAAAACGACTTACAGAGCCCTTATTACAGGGACAATCCCCAGAGCAACCTGGAGTTAAGTGCCTTGCTCAAGGACACAATGGTGGTGACTGTGGGGATCGAATCAGCAACCTTCTGATTACCAGTTTACAAGTTATGTGCTTTAGACCACTACACCACCACAACAAGAGGTCTTGTGAAGTCCATGCCTTGAAGGGTCAGAGCTGTTTTGGCGGCACGAGGGGGACTTACACGATATTAGGCAGTATACTGTATGTGTGTTTAATGCATCTGGCTGTAAGATTAAGAGACATGGTATCTCCATAAGGCAAAGAAATCCTTCACAGAAAACATTCCACGGCACTCTGAAGATGAATGGATACTAATCCACTCTTCCCTAAATTAATATTTAATGGACAATGTACCTGTGTCAGAAACAAATTAATTATATAAATGGAGCGTCTATTTGCCTCATGGTGTAAGTTGCATCTGCCACACAGGGCAGCTATTTGCACCCCAATAGTCTGGACCTTAGGTGTTGCTCTAGTGGCATGAGGAGGAAAGATGGTGTGTGATTGTATAATGTTTTCTTAGTGACCGCGGTTCGAAA
The DNA here is from genome assembly GCF_025860055.1 of Xyrauchen texanus. NCBI lineage: Eukaryota > Metazoa > Chordata > Actinopteri > Cypriniformes > Catostomidae > Xyrauchen > Xyrauchen texanus. Next base: position 6,328,791 of record NC_068276.1, read on the forward strand.
CTGCGCTTTGTCCCACTCTTTTTTCCCATCTGATTTCCTGTTTCCATATTTCATTTAATAGTACTTGAAATAATAGATACAAATGAATATACATTTTATCGCAGTAATGTGGTCACGTTGAATGTTGAGTACAGTAATGTGGTGATAATATAGTAACCATGATTCATTTTATGGTTACTGTAAATGTACAAAAAAATACCATGGTGAAACCATGGTTACTGGAGTTAAACCAAGGTTATTTTTTCTAAAATTATTATTTTTTAAAGTTAGGAAGAGGGGTTAATGTAGTTTCTGTGGGACAAGGGTTGGGTTGCAAATAATATCTGCCACTATTTGCACTGGGGTGTAAATTGCATATACCAATATTTGCAAAAGTGCAAATAGCATCTGCCTTATATTTAACATTTCAGCTGCTGCTCATCATTGCTTTTGTTGTTGTTACAAATCTGTGTGTATGTGCAGATACCCAGCATTGTCTGCAGGCGGTGGAGAGGTTACAGTCTCGTCTGAAGGAAAAGGGAGCCGATATTCCTGCTGAGGAGAAGCTAAATCTTCTGAAAACGGTCCTGCAGAGTCCTCTCTTCCACCAGATTCTCGCCCTGCAGAAATCAGTGCAACATCTGAAGGAGCATGTAAGAAAACAACACAATGTTGGTACTACACACACTAAGCACTTCATTAGGTACACCTGTACACCTACTTATTCATGAGATTATCTAATCAGCCAATCGTGTGGCAGCAGTGCTATGCATAAAATCATGCAGATACATGTCAGGAGCTTCAGTTAATGTTCACATCAACCATCAGAATGGGGAACATTTTGATTTCAGTGATTTCGACCATGGCATGATTGTTGGTGTCCGACGAGCTGGTTTGAGTGTTTTTGTAACTGTTGAACTCCTGGGAAGCGGGGAACTTTGGTTGTTTAGTAATTGCATAAGGACATATTGCGATTTCAATCTTACATCAATTAATCGCGCAGCCTAATGAACAACATATTGGTGTCACAGAGGTTAAAGTGTGCAGGTTTCATAGCATTTTGAATAGTTTTTCCTTTTTCCATGTCCATTTTCGTAACGTCCGTAATGCACATTTATTTCCCGATCTAAACTGGAAGAAAAAAAACGTAATATCTGGACTCTATCCAAAGGGGTTTATGATTATACATACAAATGGTTTGATTTACTGGTGATGAGTTCTTTAGTTAAGGAGTTAAATTTCACGTTTCGACTGCAAATGTCACGAGTGCAACTCCTATAGCTGTAGCACATCACAAAGACTTGTTCTGGTGCGTTTATAACCTGTGATGACTTATTGGCAGGAAAGTGATGATTAATCCAATGCAGCTAAAGAAAATATTTGTAAGATGATGGTAATGATAACTCACATCTTAATAGAAGATTATCAACGATCAGAAAAGATCAGAGACAGTCAGCAGAAAGTGAGCGTACCATCTACTCATCACATCTCCACTGAATATATAAAGGAAACTGTACCAGTTAATCAACCTATGCCCACGTGACATGCCAACTACATGGAATTGAGGACAAAAATACAAAAGAAAAGGCAAGCACAAGATATTTCTTGTTTCTACATTAATGCTGGAATTGCTCAGATGTGACGTGCAACCATAAAATATTTGATTTGATGCGCATTGTTTCATGTATGAAGACTGTAACCTGCTGTAGCTCAATTTGAATGGCAGATGTAAATGTACAGAATGTAGTATATTTATATTGAAATGTATTGTTGCATATGGATTTGCATACATTTAAAAAAAAAAAAATAATGAAAACAATTCATTGAGTGCACAATGTATGCAGTTCCATTGCTAATGCTAGCCTTTGGGTTAGTTTCAGACCTGCTGTCATTACGGATAAACTGAAGATTGGTTTCTTCTCTAATTAATCAACTAGATGTTTTCCAATTGTCTGCTTGAATGTTTGTTCATTGGGATATATTGATCGTATTATTCAAATCGCAGACTTGAAAATAATCAGAGTGGAGATACACGGCTGGCTTTATTAGAAAGAGGGAAAGTTCAGGCAGGTTTTTGAGCTGAAATGGCAGTGGACACAAAGAGTTTCACACTGGCTGCCAGTCTGTCTGAAGTATGTGAGTTATGCCAAGGAGGCAACAACAGAGGAATGGAGATTATCAAATCCCCACCAGCAATACCTCTCCCTCCCGCGCTCTCCCTCTCACATACTTATAAACCGCAGAGCGTAACATTGTTAACAGCCTGTGTGGATTAATGGAACAGTCTAACAGCAGTCTGAAATCAGGGTCTGTTATTGACCTGTGAAATAGAACTTGATGATTAAAACACACATGTGAACCATGGAGATTAGTCATTCTATGTGGTTGTGAGGGTCTTCTGAGTGTAATTTTAGCATGTCGCTATAATTGCGAGGGTGTTCTCGCTAAGTGGTTGCTAGTGTGTACTCTGGGTGGTTGCATGCTGGTCCAAGTCCTAAGAGCCCATCCCCAAGTCTCAATGATATTCTGTTTGTTCCAACTCTATTTCGAATTGCTCATCAAGAATCTGATCACTTAGACAAGCAATAGTACACCTCTCCGTAACCAGTCACAGGATTTGAGGTATCATGATGAAATTACAGACAACCTCACTTCTGGGTTCTTTTGAGCTGCAGATTTCAGTGGTGGATATGAGCAGCGCTGCAGTTTTTCTTGGACTTACACTGACACCTAGGGGCCTGGATGCAACATTATTTAAACACAATAGTTTTCAGTTACTGATGCCATTGTAGAAATGCAATATTTACAGTCAGCCATGATTCATTTCATCTATGAGTGAAAGTGTCCAAAAACAGGGCAGTTACTGAGGTTAAGTAAGGTGTGTTATGCTGGTCATGTGACCCCAAAATGGCTGCCCACATGAGGGGACCCTCGCCATGGACAATAAAACAGCTTTTATAAGGTTACTTGAAGTATATGACTTCAGTCTTCATCTCATGTATCTGCTCATGATTTTACAGATATGTTTTTACTGCATAAATTATTGGTTCACATACTGTACAGCAAAATAAACAACATTGGACTTCAATATAATCATATTCAATATTCAATTTTGATAACATCTGGCTTTGAATGAACAAGTTATGTACTTCAAAATAAATGCAAAAACACAATTTTAGAAATATAAAAAATATTTAAAAAAATAACGTTTTAAAAAATAACACTCCGGCAATTTGGCAATAAGACATTTTTCTACCAATGAAACGATTTAAACTGGAAGTGCCATCTTCATATTTTTGCATGTTCCAGTCCACGGGAGGCAGTCAGTGCATCTCCAGCTGTGCTGACAACAAACCAATAGCTTTTGAAAGGCAGCTGGATGGAGGGAGTGCAGGCGTCTCACAATGTGTTTAAGGTTCAAACTACATTTAACTTGACACAGCATCCTAAAATGCTGCTTTTATGACTAGAGATGCTGAAAAACCAGTGAAACCTGACGCAACCACATTGAGATGCTCCACAATAGTGCATCTGAAGCCTAAAGGCCAAAGTATACTTCGGGTGTCCGTGTTGCTGCGGATCGCTCTGCGCACAGTATGTGTGACGCAAATGTATCGAAAATATAACTTTTTAGCAATGTTTTTTATTTCAAAGTGCAACTAGTCCCGCCGTTCCAAGATTCTCATTGGTCAATGTATGCCACGTCAGAGTGCTTTGCAACAAAAGTTGAAATGCTTTAAAATTTGGTCGCATGACGGAGTGTCTCTATCACAAACCCTTACATTTTCCCTCTCTGTTCTTTTATCGAATTATCCCCATTGAAATCAATGCATTCGCAGCGTTCTCTGACGCAGTGTAAACTTGTGTGTAAGCACCCTAATTTATACTATGGAAGAAGACAAACATTTTTCTCCTGGACGAAGTAAAGCACCCTAGGCAAACAAAGTTGCCATATAAATTTTTTTTTGTTGAGGGTGACGTCATGGTGTTTACTGTTCTGTTCCAGCCATGAAAGTAATGTCAATAATGCAGGTTTTTCTCTCTGTGGATCACTTATTTGCCTTATTAAACTTGTCACGGAGCCCCTTTCACTTTTGGTGACGAGTCATCTGATCTGACTTAAAAACCGCAATCTCTCTCTACGCATTTGTTGTGGTCATGTTGTCTTTGTGAAGTTTTTCAGCAAAGCTCACAACTGAAAATTGGCAGGAGCGAGTAGGGGATCTGGGATTATTTGCTGTTTGGCAGCGTGTGATGAGGCACCTAAAGTTGCAAAGCCTTATCACCGCTGCCTTTAAAAACCATGCATGCCTCTCCTCAGGAGACCTGCCTCTTCACGCTGACATCCTCACAGGTCCTGTAATAGAGCGTAAAGTGTCTTGAGAAAATAGGTGGAACTTCAAGACTGAAGCCTTCGTCCCGGTCGATGGGCCAGAATGCTGGGCCACCGTTCCCCTCACATGCCATTCACCAAGGAAGCCAGGATGCTGAAGAAGCAGTCCCTTGCCCCCTAGACCAAGGAGGGGAGCGGGTATGGCCGCTAGACCCTGCTCATTATACCTGGACCTTAGACTCTCTTCACTCCCGGCCTTCACATAGCCCCACAGCGAGGATGCCAGATTCCCCATAATGTTGTACAATTCCCCCCATTGACTTGTTTAATCCCGCTTTTCTGTCACTATTATTTTAAATAAACACCTCTGAGGCCTGACGCCACATCCACTGTGTCTATCTCTTGACCCAAAGATTATCCTTGCTTCAAAGTTATCAATTTTAATAATAATAACCTAGGTAACTACTCCTCAGCTGGCATGCAAGATTGCACTTGATGTCCAAGCCACACCCATGATTAGTTTTAACCAATCATCAACGCTCTTCGACCAGCCAAGTTCTTCAAGCTCAACAACTTCAGATATGTGGGTGAATAGGAGAAATATCTCCAAATGAACACCTTGGCAGAATTAAAATGATACTGCACATCGTCATCATTTCAGGCGAACTAAAAAAAGCCTGTTCGCCCAGTAAGTAGAAAGTAGCCTTGATGCATAGACCGCTCAGCTCCATCTCAGACAGATTGTTGTGGACTGTAGGCCTATGATAGGCTCATGTTCAATAATATAGAAATAGGTCCAACAATATAGGAACTTCTAAAGACAGTTTTTGTATTGTCTGTTCCATTGGTTCTCAAACAGGGGGGCAGCAAGCCTGCAAGAGGGCTTTTAGAAATCTCCCAAGGGGGCTTCAGGATTACTTTGAATAATTTAAAATAAGTTATCTTAAAGCTGATGTGTGTCAAATGTTGGGTGTTAAAATATTTTCTCCTATCCCAGCTTAATATGGGTAGTTGACGTGACGTGGCTTTTTCACCGTCACAGAAGAAAAAAAATAAATGATTTCACATTTTCATCATTTAGAATACTGTAAATGGTTAAACATTTTCTTGTTTTACATGAATTTGTTGTTTTAATATCAGAGTTATTTTTAATTTTTTTATAACTTTGATCCAAATCTCAAAATCGTCCTATGGTGTGACGGTAGACAAAATTATTTCATAAATATTAACTTTTATAAATAAAGAAAATAATGTTTAAAAATCTTAAATGGACACTCCTGGCATAATTGTGCAAGTGTCTATTTCACTAAGTGGTCATCACTTTTCCTATACATACATTTTTTAAAGTGTAGGAATTTCATAAAGTTTGTCACAGAAAAAAATGTCCTTTGGTGTTATGCAATAACCTGATATTAAGTTGGGCAATATCATGGACAACTACATTTATTTGAAAGAAACCATTCAAGGTCATGTGACTGAATACCCCTATGAAGCCCATGAGCAGTGCACATGGTAAGTATTTCTCTCAGAATTGTTCAAATATTTAACTATGTTTTCAGACCACTGAAGTTGTTAAGTTTTGTTGTCCTTTGGTGTGACACCCCTAAATTAATTTTTTTAATTCAAATTTGTATTTTTAAAAGCAGGACTATATAATATTATGCAAATGTATCATGCCAATTGCTAATGACAGTTCAGCTAGCATTAGCATGGTTTTTAACATGCCACAAAAGCTCAAATGTCCTTTGGTGTGACAGGAAATGTCCTTTGGTGTGACACTTTGGCCTGTCACACCATAGGACACAGATGTCACACAATAGGACAAGACCTCCTTAAGAAGCTATTAAAACAAATAGATAAAGTTTGTTAACATACTTTTCATTCTTTTTTGACCAGTTTTGATGATTTTAAATTCAATAATGACTTCCAATTGAATGTTTATTGCCATTTTTTGGAGACTACATAAAATTTTCTGAAGTGTTACTAAAACAACTATAATGTGTAATGTAACAACTATAAACAAATATAAAGTACATAAATACAGTGCTACTACTTATAATGCTACTTAACTTTTTAGAACAGAAAGAACTGAGGGAGAGATGAGTGCAAAAGAGAGGACCAGACAGTATAGGGAGCGTAATTAAAAAGGATCCACAGAGTAAGGATGCGATCCTAAGAGAACAATGGAGAAAGTAAATCAAACTGAAATGTTGCCATATACATCTTAAAATAATTCAGGGATCTTGCTGAGTGACTGAATGACTGCTTATTATTCAGTATCAGAATAGACCTGTGTGAGGTTCAGGTTCAACAATATTACATAATAAGCTTGTTATTACAGAATAATAAACTATATTGTGTTTTATTAGAAATTAATAAGTAAGTGGTTACATTTGTAGGGAAAACACAGTAGGTCATGAGTTCATAATTAAGTATACATTACATTAATTTCTCTGTTGATCCATTAATCAATATTCTATCATTATTTCAAACAGATAATATACACTCACCTAAAGGATTATTAGGAACACCTGTTCAATTTCTCATTAATGCAATTATCTAATCAACCAATCACATGGCAGTTGCTTCAATGCATTTAGGGGTGTGGTCCAGGTCAAGACAATCTCCTGAACTCCAAACTGAATGTCAGAATGGGAAAGAAAGGTGATTTAAGCAATTTTGAGCGTGGCATGGTTGTTGGTGCCAGACAGGCCGGTCTGAGTATTTCACAATCTGCTCAGTTACTGGGATTTTCACGCACAACCATTTCTAGGGTTTACAAAGAATGGTGTGAAAAGGGAAAAACATCCAGTATGCGGCAGTCCTGTGGGCAAAAATGCCTTGTTGATGCTGGAGGTCAGAGGAGAATGGGCCGACTGATTCAAGCTGATAGAAGAGCAACTTTGCCTGAAATAACCACTCGTTACAACCGAGGTATGCAGCAAAGCATTTGTGAAGCCACAACAACACGCACAACCTTGAGGCGGATGGGGTACAACAGCAGAAGACCCCACCGGGTACCCTTCCAGCAGGATGATGCACCATGTCATAAAGCTCGAATCATTTCAAATTGGTTTCTTGAACATGACAATGAGTTCACTGTACTAAAATGGCCCCCACAGTCACCAGATCTCAACCCAATAGAGCATCTTTGGGATGTGGTGGAACGGGAGCTTCGTGCCCTGGATGTGCATCCCACAAATCTCCATCAACTGCAAGATGCTATCCTATCAATATGGGCCAACATTTCTAAAGAATGCTTTCAGCACCTTGTTGAATCAATGCCACGTAGAATTAAGGCAGTTCTGAAGGCGAAAGGGGGTCAAACACAGTATTAGTATGTGTTCCTAATAATCCTTTAGGTGAGTGTGTGTTAAATCACTACTCAAAACAGCCGAACACACTCGTGCACGGAGACTGAGAGGAGAAATAAATTAGATATATGTTAAATCACTACCTATAATAAGATATTATAAGCATCAATGCTTTCTTATTGATGGATCTATAAGTATCAAAGTTACTTTTGGTGTGATATGTTTTGCACAGTTTATATTGCTGAAAAATAAAAACAAATGTCTTCCTTTATAATTGTTACAATAAACACTATATATGCTGACTCTTTATGCAATGACTATCTTTGTCCTTTGGTGTGACGTTTTGTCCTATGGTGTGACAAACATAAAACAACAGAAAAATATACTTATTTTAAAATATCTTTTAAAAAAAGAGTCAAGTTTGGCATTAGGGGAGTTACAATAATATCTCCTCTTAGATGGGTACAATTTCAAACAGTTTTGTAAGGTTGGCGATAAAGTTTTATTGACATTTGTAGGGAAAAGTTTATCAAGTTCATCTATTCATGGTGAAAATTATTCTAATTAGTACTTTCATGTAAAATAAATAGCACTTTAATAAAAAAATGTTTGAATAATGTGAACAATTCTCTCAAGTATTTTTTTTTATGTTATTGAATATAATTTCTTAGTACTTTTTAAATGTCACACCATAGGACACATTTACAGTACTGTTGAGTGAAAACGTGAAAAAAATATGTGAAGTCATTGACAAAATGAGTGACCACTACTATTTTCTGAAACTACAGTTTTCATACTCCATAAATATATGTATTTTTTCTTAAAAAGTTATGTTTTCCAAAAAAAGTACTTTTTCTTGGCCATTTGTCAACTACCCATATGCAGAAACAACTATAAACAAACAATTTGTAGGTTGGTATCCCGTTAAATTGGTGTTCGTTGAGAGTGAATATATTCTAACCATTGAGCCCTGGAAGTTATTTTAGCACTTCTGTACTTTATTTTGCTACTGTTGTTTTTGACAATAGTGAGAAGATGCACTGCTGCTCTTCTTCACTGTGATGGTCTTAACAGTATCTTTAGAGGGTGGGGTTTCGGAAAGAGGAAGCGAGTCTCATGGTCGTGCGAGTCGCCATGTCTGAAGGAAGTTCCAGAATGGCTAACATCACTTAAAGCTAGTGATGTCAAAAGTAATGGTACTTCGGTACCAAGTTGATACTAAAATATATACAATAAAAAAGATGTCATGATTCAAGTTTTTTGCAGTACTGGTTGTACAGAGCACCGACTTAGTTCAGTTCCCGCAACCTGTCTGACTAAAACACGACTGATTTGAACGCGTGTTCTCATAGTCCCTTTACACAGAAATAGACAATTAATCCAATACAAAATAGTATATGTCCTAGTGTGATTATTAAACTTCATATTGATGTGATTTAATTGAATAAATATACAGTCTGCATGTGCTGTGCGCTGCAAAGTGAATGTGTGAAGCCATTCACACATCAAAACATCACATTTTATGAGCATCACGTGCTGTGTTTATTAGCGCTCATTCACTGTGCACAGCATCTGCAGACTATATATTTATGTAATTAAATTGCAGCATTTTGCGCTCCAATGCTCATACTGGGTCATAAAAAAAAACATCTGATCCTGAAATGTGAAACTACCGAGAATTTTTTTTAATTATTATTATTATGTTAAATATTATTTATTTAAATGTTAAATATATATTAAAAAAAAAATATTAATTGTTTTATTTTGTTTTCATTTGACAGAATTTTGATGATGAAATGTAATTTAAAACATGGAATTAAGAAAAAAGGGGAAAATTACATAGAATTTTGAAAAAATAAAACTGATTTAATTGGATCCTACTTAAAAAAAAAAAACCTTGAATCAGTGTTTACTTAATTGAGAAACACTTGAGGGAAACATTCAATTTTTGTTATTTATTATTTACATTGACCTTTAACATTTTATTCAAAGGCTAAAGGAGTGTGTTAAATAGCTTATTACCTATTTTTTTTCTGTGGTATCGAAATTTGTATTTGAGAATTGTGAAATTGTACTGGTGTCAGTACTGACTGCCGAAATGTAGGTATCGTTACAATACTACTTGTCTTTTTGATAGCCTTTTTGAGCATTCGGACATTTGCTGGACATTTTAGTCAGAGAGGCAGCTGTGTTGTTCAAGCATGCTATGAGACACAAGCTAGGGAAGCGAGCCAGCGCGCTGGTCAAGCTTCGTCAGCACCGCTTTCAAACAGCACTGCCCAATATTCAATTAGCGAATTTACACTCTCTTCATAACAAAATGGACAAACTACATCTCCTCACCCATACAAACAAGGACTTTTCAAACTCTGCTGCATTGCTCTTCACAGAAACCTGGTTGAGTGAAGCCCTTCCGGACAGCGCGTCACATCTGCCGGGCTTTCAGCTGTTCCGAGAGTATCGTTAACGGTGATAACGAGAGGCGGTGGAACATATTTTTACGTCAATAAAAGTTGGTGTACAGATGTAACAACATTAAAGAAAATTCGCCATGGGAGTTTTCCTCATTTATTCTGGTGAGTGTTTATATTTCTCCACAATCGTATATGAGCACAGCGCTGCAACAGCTGGCAGATCACAGACACGGAAAAACAATACCCGGACTCACGTATTATTATGCTCTGCAATTTTAACAGGGCCAATCTCACCCGTGAACTACCAAAATACATACAGCACATTACATGCCCCACCAGAGACAGAAATATATTGGATTACTGCTACACAGTATTAAAGGATGCATATCACTGTCCCTAGTGCTGCTTTGGGACTCTCTAATCTCTGTCTGGTTCATTATCATCCGACCTACAGGCAGAAACTTAAATCAGCTAAACCTGTAATGAAGCCTGTAAAAATATGGACCAATGAAGCAGAGCTGGAACTAAAAGCCTGCTTTGACTGCACTGATTGGAGTGTTTTTGAAGCTACAGACAATCTGGACGAGCTCACAGATACTGTGAGATCATATATCAGTTTCTGTAAGGATATTTGCATTACTACAAGGACTTATTTAATGTTCAACAATGACAAATCATGGTTTACAGCAAAACTTTGTCAGGTCAAAGAGGATGCTTACAGAAGAAGGGATAAAATTTTGTACAATCAGACCAGAAACACGCTGACAGTAGAGTGGCTAAAAGAAGCTACTCTGAGAAGATGAAAAACAAGTTTTCAGCTAATGACTGTGCATCAGTGTGGAGAGGCCTGAAAGACATTACTAACTACAAGACACCATCCCCCAACACTGTAGGGAATCAACAACTGGCTTACAACCTAAATGTGTTTTACTGTAGATTTGAAAAGCCCAGTCTCACACCCCACACCCACTCTGACGTTCACTTCACACAGACATCAACACCTCCTGCAACCACCCTTCTCCTCTCTCCTGCTACTCAACCTGCACTTAAAATCAGTGAAGAGGATGTGTGCCGAGTCTTTTTAAACAAAAGACAAGGAAAGCACAGGGACAACATGGCGTTTCACCCACTTGTCTAAAATCCTGTGCTGACCAGCTGGCCACAATCTTCACATAGATCTTTAACAGATCACTGGAGCAGTGTGAAGTATAGGACTTAATGACTACAGACCCATTTCTCTGATGTCTTAAATGATGTCATTTAAGAGACTGGTGTTGGCCCACTTGAAAGACATCCTTGGACCCTTTCTGGGTCCCCTTCAATTTGCTTATCGAGCAAATAGGTCTGTGGATGATGCAGTCAATGTGGGATTGCATCATATCCTGCAACATCTGGACAGACCATGTACATATGCAAGGATTCTTTTTGTGGACTTCAGTTCGGCTTTCAACACCATCATCCCAGCTATTCTCTGGACTAAAATGAACCAAATCTCTGTTCCCACATCTATCTGTCAGTGGATGACCAGCTTTCTGACAGATAGGCAGCAGTTAGCGAGACTGGGGAAATTAACTTCCAGCACTTGTACAATCAGTACTGGTGCCCCCCAGGGATGTGTGCTCTCCCCACTTCTCTTCTCCCTGTACACAAACGACTGCACTGCCAAGGACCCCTCTGTCAAACTCCTGAAGTTTGCATACAACACTACTGTCATCGGCCTTATCCAGGATGACGATGAGTCTGCATACAGAAGAGAGGTTGAACAGCTGGCTGTTGGGTGCAGTCAAAAAAAACGTGAGCTGAAAACGCTCAAAACAGTGGAGATGATAGTGGATTTTAGGAGGAACACCCCAACATTGAACCCGCTCACAATTCTGAACAGCACTGTGGCAGCAGTGGAGTTATTCAGGTTCCCAGGCTCTACCATCTCACTGTACCTAAAGTGGGAGACCCACATTGACTCACATTGTGAAAAAGGCCCAGCAGAAGTTGTACTTCCTTTGCCAGTGAGAAAGTTCAACCTTCCACAAGCGCTGCTGATACAGTTCTACTTAGCAGCCTCTGCAATTCAATAACTGTCTGGTTTGGTTCAGATACGAAATAGGACATCAGGAGACTACAAAGGACCGTTCGGACTGCTGAGCGGATTATTGGTTACCCCCTGCCCTCCCTTCAAGAACTGTATACTTCCAGAGTGAGGAAAAGTGCCGAAAGACCACTGAACCCAGCCCACTACCTCTTTTAACTGTTGCCTTCTGGTCTGCGCTACAGTGCACTGAGCGCCAGAACCATCAGGTACAAGAACAGTTTTTTCCCTCAGACTATCCATCTCATAAACAGCTGCCCCACTGAGCAATAATTGTGTGCAATACACAGCTTAGACTTCATATAACATATCCTTCCATCTGTACACTACCAGTCAAATGTTTTAAAACACTTGACTGAAATGTTTCTCATGATCTTAAAAATTGTTTGATCTGAAGTCGTATGCTTAAAGGTTTGAAATTAGTTTTGTTGACAAAAATATATTTGTGCTACCATTTTAATTTATTTCATTATAAAACTAAAATTGAATAAAAAAAATAATAATTTTTTTTTTTAAATTGATGACTTGGACCAAATAATAAAGAAAAGAAAAGCAGCCAATAAGTGCCCAACATAGATGGGAACTCCTTCAATACTGTTTAAAAAGCATCCCAGGATGATATCTCAAAAAGTGTCAAGAGTACATGTCTGCAAAATCTAGGCAAATTGTGACTATTTTGAAGAAGCTAAAATACAGTTTTGTTTATATACAATAATAATTCCCATTGTTCGTCCATTAAAAAAACATTATTACAATATATAGTGCTTAAGGGTGCACTCACTATTTTTTCCTCATAAAAAAAAAGTTATACTACCTAAGAAATTAATATTAATTTTGAAACATATCTGTAATTATAAAGTCTTGTTGTTGTATTGTTTGTGTTCTGGAAGCTTCTGTCCCCAAGACAAATTCCTTGTATGTGTAAGTGTTATGCTTGAGTAACGAGGCTGACGAAGAGATGCGGATCCAAACGCAGTTTGAACTTTATTTAGTCAAGGAAAACAAAGTAACAACCCACGATGGGGAAAAGAAACATAAACTAGTTAAGGACACCACGGTAGACACAAACAGGGAACTCGGGAGGGAAAGATACACCGGGTTAACATCAAACAACGATAGACGAAGACTGAACAAAGACACAGGGTATAAATACATAAACAAGGGAAAAAGGGACCAATGAACAAACAGAACTCAAACAAGATAACAAGGTGATTAACAGAAGTAAAAGGCAAACTAATGAGGACAGGTGAAAACAATGAACAGAGGAAACACGAACGCTAACAAAGAGACTATGGAGTTACATAAGGGACTAAAGTGAAAACTAAGAAATGCAAAAGTGACAACAATGGTAAACAAAAGGGCAACAGAGAAACAAGACAGGGTATTCATAACAGAGCCCCCCCTCAAAGGATCGGCTTCCAGACGATCCTAGAAGACAAAGACAAAAGACAAAAAAAAACCCCACAGAGAACAAAATGATGGCACCGGGGGCAGACAGGCAGACCGGGGGGGCACAAGAACCAGGAGGCAGTCCAAGGGGCACAGAGGGCAGGCAGGAAGTCCGGGGGGGCCACGAGGGGAAATGAGAGTCCACGGGGGCACAAAGGGAGATGAGACAGTCCACGGGGGGCACAAAGGGAGATGAGACAGTCCACGGGGGCACAAGGGACAATTAGGCAGTCCATGGGGGCACAAAGGGACAGGTTTCGATGGTCTGGGAGCTGGCCACCGGGCAAGGGTAGGTGCAGGAGGCCTGGGAGCTGGCCACAGGGCAAGGGTAGGTTTGGGGGACCTGGGAGGAGGCCACTGGATAGGAACTGGGTCAGGAGGCCTGGGGGGGAGGCCTCAGGACGGGAACAGGGTCAGGAGGCCTGGGTGGAGGCCACCGGACAGGGACTGGGTCAGGGGGCCTGGGAAGAGGCCACGGGACTGGGACTGGGTCAGGAGGTCTGGGAAGAGGCCACAGGACAGAGGCTGGCAGAGCCGTGTGAGGTGGAGCCAAGGAGGACTTCGGAGGCGGAGCCGTAGAAGACTTGGGAGGCGGTGCCAAAGGAGGCTTAGGCAGGGCCGTGGCAGACTCAGGCGGTAAGGCCTTGGGCAGGTCAGGAGGCGGAACAGTGTTGGGCGGAGCCAAGGGAGGCGATGGTGTAGAAGGCTCAGAAGGCGGAGCCACTGGAGGTGGAACCGAAGGTGGCGAGGGCGAAGAAGGCTCTGAAGACGGAGCCAATGGAGGCTTCGGAGGCGGAGCCGGGAGAGGCTCGGGGGGCTCCGGAGGTGGAATTGAAGGAGGTTCAGGAGGTGGAGCTGAAAGAGGCTCAGGAGGCGGAGCCAAGGTAGGCGGCACCGTGGGAGGCTTTAGGAGCGGAGACCAGGAAGATTCTGGAGGCTCTGGGGGCAGAGACGTAGGAGGCTCTGAGGGTGAAGCCGTCGAAGGCTTGAGTGGCTCGAGAGGCGGTGCCGGAGGAGGCTCGGGAGGCGGAGCCATAGGAGGCTCGGGAGGCTCTGAGGGCGGAGCCGTCGAAGGCTTGAGTGGCTCGAGCGGCGGAGCCGTAGGAGGCTCGGAGGGCGGTGCCGTCGAAGGCTTGAGTGGCTCGAGAGGGGGGGCCGTGGGAGGCTCGGGAGGCGGAGTCACAGGAGGCTCGGGAGGCTCTGAGGGCGGAGCCGCAGGAGGCTCTGGAGGTGGAGCCACAGGAGGCCCCGTAGGCGGAGCTGCAGAAGGCTCGAGAGGCTCTGGGGTCGGAGCCGTCAAAGGCTTGAGTGGGTCGAGAGGCGGAGCAATAGGAGGCTCTGGAGGCGGAGCCGTAGGAGGCTCTGGAGGTGGAGCCACAGGAGGCCCCGTAGGCGGAGCTGCAGAAGGCTCGAGAGGCTCTGGGGGCGGAGCCGTAGGAGGCTCAAGAGGCTCTGGGGGCGGAGCCGTAGGAGACTCGGGGGGCGGAGTCCTGGAAGGCTCGAGAGGCGGAGCCCTGGAAGGCTCGAGAGGTTCGAGAGGCGGAGCCCTGGGAGGCTCGAGAGGCTTGAGGGGCGGAGCCCTGGGAGGCTCGAGAGGCTTGAGGGGCGGAGCCCTGGCAGGCTCGAGAGGCTTGAGGGGCGGAGCCCTGGAAGACTCGAGAGATTTGAGGGGCGGAGCCCTGGAAGGCTCGAGGGTCTTGGGAGACGGAGCCCTTGAAGGCTCGAGAGGCTTGAGAGGTGGAGCTCTGGGAGGTTCGAGAGGCTTGAGAGGCGGAGCCCTGGGAGGCTCGAGAGGCGGAGCTCTGGGAAGCTCGGAGGGTGGAGCTCTGGGAAGCTCGGGAGGCTTGAGGGGCGGAGCCCTGGGAGGCTCGAGAGGCTTGAGGGGCGGAGCCCTAGGAGGCTCGAGAGGCGGAGCTCTGGAAAGCTCGGGAGGCGGAGCTCTGGAAAGCTCGGGAGGCGGAGCTCTGGAAAGCTCGGGAGGCGGAGCTCTGGAAAGCTCGGGAAACTCGGAAGGCGGCGCTCTGGAAAGCTCGGGAAACTCGGGAGGCGGAGCTCTGGAAAGCTCGGGAAACTCGGGAGGCGGAGCTCTGGAAAGCTCGGGAAACTCGGGAGGCGGAGCTCTGGAAAGCTCGGGAGGAGGAGCCCTGGAAGGCTCGAGAGGTGCTGGTTCTAGGATGGGCACGACCACTGGCGCTGGCTCTTGGACGGACCTGGCTACTGGCACTGGCTCTTGGACGGTCATGGCTACTGGCACTGGCTCTTGGACGGTCACGGCCACTGGCGCTGGCTCTTGGACGGTCGAGGCCTCAGGCGCTGGCTCTTGGACGGTCGAGGCTTCAGGCGCTGGCTCTGGGACGGTCGAGGCTTCAGGCGCTGGCTCAGGGACGGTCGAGGCTTCAGGCGCTGGCTCAGGGACGGTCGAGGCTTCAGGCGCTGGCTCAGGGACGGTCGAGGCTTCAGGCGCTGGCTCAGGGACGGTCGAGGCTTCAGGCGCTGGCTCAGGGACGGTCGAGGCTTCAGGCGCTGGCTCAGGGACGGTCGAGGCTTCAGGCGCTGGCTCAGGGACGGTCGAGGCTACAGGCGCTGGCTCAGGGACGGTCGAGGCTTCAGGCGCTGGCTCAGGGACGGTCGAGGCTACAGGCGCTGGCTCAGGGACGGTCGAGGCTACAGGCGCTGGCTCAGGGACGGTCGAGGCTACAGGCGCTGGCTCAGGGACGGTCGAGGCTACAGGCGCTGGCTCAGGGACGGTCGAGGCTACAGGCGCTGGCTCAGGGACGGTCGAGGCTACAGGCGCTGGCTCAGGGACGGTCGAGGCTACAGGCGCTGGCTCAGGGACGGTCGAGGCTACAGGCGCTGGCTCATTGACGTTTGAGGCTACAGGCGCTGGCTCATTGACGTCTGAGGCTACAGGCGCTGGCTCGGGGACGGTCGAGGGCTCAGGCTCGCTCACAGTGACATGCGTGGGCTCTGGCTCGCAGACCGGGGCTGGCGCGGGCCGGGAGGCGGAAGCCCGTCTTCTCTCCCTCCTCCGGGCAGACGCAGTGGGCCGCGCTGGCTCATGGAAGGCGACTGGCGTGGGGACGGGCTCGCTGACAGGTGGGGCTGGCGCGACAGGAAGCGCCAAGGACGACTGGGGAGTCACCACAGTGGGAGGAGAGGTGGAATCCTCCTCGGCGAAGACCACGGTGTAGGGTGAGCCGCAGACCAGTAAGGTCGCCTCCAGGAAGTCGTGGAGAGTCCAACCAAGCGTTGCCGGCGCAAACGCTCCCTGAGCGAACCGTGTAAAGTGTCCCTGAAGAAGACCACCAGGGCTGAGTCCGGGAAGTCTGTGAATTTCGCCAGCGCGAGGAAGTCGCTGATGTGGTCTTCAACAGGGCGGCCCTCTTGTTTGAGGTTGAGCAACCGGCAGTTGGCCTGTATAACTGCTGGATCCATAGTTGGTCTATCGTTCTGTTATGCTTGAGTAACGAGGCTGACGAAGAGATGCGGATCCAAACGCAGTTTGAACTTTATTTAGTCAAGGAAAACAAAGTAACAACCCACGATGGGGAAAAGAAACATAAACTAGTTAAGGACACCATGGTAGACACAAACAGGGAACTCGGGAGGGAAAGATACACCGGGTTAACATCAAACAACGATAGACGAAGACTGAACAAAGACACAGGGTATAAATACATAAACAAGGGAAAAAGGGACCAATGAACAAACAGAACTCAAACAAGATAACAAGGTGATTAACAGAAGTAAAAGGCAAACTAATGAGGACAGGTGAAAACAATGAACAGGAGGAAACACGAACGCTAACAAAGAGACTATGGAGTTACATAAGGGACTAAAGTGAAAACTAAGAAATGCAAAAGTGACAACAATGGTAAACAAAAGGGCAACAGAGAAACAAGACAGGGTATTCATAACAGTAAACATACTTAAAAATAAAGTTCATTCTGATTCTGGTCTAATGTTGAAAAGGTACAATGAAACTTCTCGTCTGCAAATAAACGACTGAATATCTTACAAAAGCTTAATTTACATATCTACTGTTAAGTGTGGGTCTCTGAATAGCAATCAAAAACACCATTACATCACTGTATGTTCAACAGGACACAAAGGTGTTTACTTTAATTTATATAAGTAACTCATTTCATGTATTATTTGCTCAACTTTTTACATAACAGCCATTTATTCTTAAGCGATTGCATTTTAGGCTTGAGTGCCAGACATCCCAAAACACAGATTTTAGATTCCAAAAGATCTTTAAATAAATATAATTAATTCATATTATTCATAATAATAGTAATAGTAATGTTGTCATTAAAATATTGTTAATGCATGTTATGTTTTTATTGTTGTGGTCTCATCGTAATAATTTATAAATGTGGCAAAAAGCAGAAAAATAAATAGGTTCTGCATATCTGTTATCAGATTTATTTCTTTTTTTATTCACAGATAGATGCTTATTTAGAGCAAAGGTTTTTTGTCAGAAAATTGATATGTAATGGTTTGTACTTCATCATGAGCACACGCTCGAGCCGGGTAGGGAAATTAAAAGTTAATTGAGCAGCTCCTGAATTTAATGAAAATACATGTGTGCACAGATGGCTGGGAGGACAAATGATCAAAACAAATGAGTTTTCCACACTTTCTCAGGACTATTTATAATCTTCAGTTGCTGAAGGAAAGAAATACGGATAAATACTTAGAACACTCCAAGCGAGGAGTGTCATTAACACTTCCGCCATCTTCTCTGTTTCTCTCACAGACTCCATATATTGACTCCGATCTGAAGGGCGGCCATGACGGGTTCTCCTCGCTGCTCAATGGGCAGCCTTCATCTGAAGAGTTTGAACATATCATCCGTTCCATGGCTCAGGTAACACACAACATAACTCAATCAAGCAAGCAAAAATCACTAAACCCGCTGGAATAGACCTAATATTCATTATAGGCAAATGAAACATTTTTGGTTTTAGCTCATCTTGAAAGTTTTGTATGAGATTGTGATTATATGTTCCGTGTGTTTAGGGTCGATACGTGACTCAAATTAACCTGCCAAAGCCGGTATCTGGTGGTTTGGGCTTCAGTGTTGTTGGATTGTGCAGCGAGAACCGTGGAGAAATCGGCATCTTCATTCAGGAGATTCAGGCCGGGAGTGTGGCAGACAGGTCAGAAGTGGACACACACACAGTCACACATTTACCATAGACTTCTGCTAATTATATCATACTTTCTTTTGAATGAAAATGGAAAAAGTAAGGCTTTGTTTTTAGATAAAATGGTCTTTATGAGGAGGCCTGTGAATCAGTCCTTATTTCTTACTATGAAGCTGTATGTACACATTGGTCACAGTGGGCAAAATGAGTTAGTACACTACCGAGAAGTATAATGAAGTTCTGTGATTAGTTGTTTACTCTCTCTAGATCACCCTGCCCGTCATTCTCCGGTGCCTCAGAGTCTTCATGGTACTCTTACTGAAAAAGAATACCAATATATGGACTCCTCTGGTTGCGCATTAAAAACATTGTGAAGATGGTAACTCACGCTAAATGCTCACGCTTTGCTGGGAGAATCTTGCGAGGGTTTCGCAGCTCGAGGATTTCCACAATAAAAATAACGAAAATGCATGTTTAGTTGGTGCGCACAACTCAAAAGTCTTCCGTGTGCTTTGGAATTAAGAGATAGAATCATTTCCAAAAAACTATATTTTTGCCTAAGAAAAATATTATTGAAATGAAAGGGTCATTGCGAGAGGGGCGTTCTAACCGCGGTGGCCAACCCATGCTTCACATGCATTAGCAGATTTGCAATAAAAATGGAACTGCCAAATGTTTGGAAGAAATGTTAATGTTCTTTTTCTCCCAATTTGGAATTCACAATTTCCCCCTTTTAAGTCCTCGTGGTCTTGTAGTGATTCAACTGAATCTTAGTTGCCTCCGAGTTTGAGACAGTCAACCCGCGCATCTTATCACGTGGCTTGTTGAGCATGTTGCCATTGAGACATAGCGCACGTGGAGACTTCACACCTTCCACTGCAGCATCCAAGCTCAACTGAACACGCGCCCCACCAAGAAGAAACCACATCATAGCGACCACGAGGAGACTCTACCCTCCCTAGCAACCCTGCCAATTTGGTTGCTTAGGGGACCTGGCTGGAGTCACTCAGCACGCCCTGGGATTTGAACTAGCGAACAAGGTGGTAGCCAGCATCTTTACTACTGAGCTACCCAGGCCCCCTAATGTTAATGTCCTCAATTAAAAATCATGTTGAACTCTTAGTTTATGTTCACACAGGCAGAAAAACATCCCAAAAAATCCAAAAACTACATTCGTATGTGGTTTGGAGTCCAAATAAAATCAGATTTTCATTAATGAGTCTTAGTCTGAATGGTCAGATCTGATTTCATATGGGGTTTTTTTCGTAATCGTTGTGGGCAACAGGTTGTTTCATCAGGTGCCTACATGCTACAACGCAATAAGGTATTGAATGTCTCATGTGAATACGTGATGCTTGAGCATCTTGAGCGCTTCAGTTCAGGACGGGAGTCCTCTTCAAGAGTCTCACTCTTCAAGGATCTCAACGACACTTCTATGCTTCAATACGGGACATAAACCCTTCAATACAGGACGTTTTGCTGCCTGCTAAAATACAGGAGAATAGATGTCCCTAATAGGACCTCATCTTAATTTAAAAATAATAAATGGGACATCCTGTCTAAAAAGGACAGTTGTCAACCCTAGCAGCCACAAACATTGCATATGCCACCTCTCTTATAATCCGTTGTCTGTAAGGACTGTGTTCATATTTAGATATGTAACAGAACAGATAACTCTGTTTGTTCCTGGCAGGCAGCAAATGCCACAACCCGCCCTCACACTAAGCTTAACCATATGGAGTCTGTAAGGCTGAGTACCTTGCCAGGAACAATCTGAAGCACCTTGCCTCATTATTGATTGATTCACATGCACATTCTTTGCTCGCTCTACAGTGATGGTGAGCTGATCTCAGGACAGTAATTCGATGATAAACACATTCTCTTCTCCGAATTCTAGTGATGGTAAACTGAAGGAGGGAGATCAGATCTTGGCAATTAATGGTCAGCCGCTGGATCAGAGGGTCAGTCACCAGCAGGCCATTGCACTACTGCAGCAAACATCGGACCACATGGAAATCACTGTCGCCCGTGGGCCCGTACCACAACTCTCCAGCCCAGTGGTGTCCAGAACGCCCAGCGCTGCAAGCACCCTTTCAGCACACTCCAGTGCGGTGAGAGACAACACACACATATTAGCACTACACTATCTAGCTCATGGTCAGCATGGTCACGAAAATAGAGCCCAATAAGTTTTGTCATTTTTCAACTCATATCATTGTTCTTGTTTTAAGGATGTTCACTTACACTCACCGAGCAATTTATTAGGAACACTATGGCCCTAATAAAGTGGCAGTTATGGTCTTTTACTGATGTAGCCCATCCGCCTCAAGGTTCGATATGGTTTGCATTCTGAGATGCTATTCTGCTCACTACAATTGTACAGAGTGGTTATCTGAGTTACCACAGCCTTTCTGTCAGCTCAGACCAGTCAGGCCATCCAACCTCTCTCTTCAACAAGGCCTTTCCGTCCACAGAACTGGATATTTTTTGTTTTTGGCACCATTCTGAGTAAACTCTAGAGACTGTTGTGCGTGAAAATCCCATCTGGCACCAACAATCACGCCATGGTCCAAATCACTGAGATCACACAATTGGCTGATTAAATAATCGCATGAATAAGTAGTTGTACGGGTGTTCCTCATACAGTGCTTGGTGAGTGTATTTTTACTAGAAATTAAGACAAAAAATGCACATTAAGAAAATGTGTTTTTTTTCTTCAGTGAATTTGACTTCTCTGTTCATCATCCTTAACATTCTTGTTTGCCAAATGCATTTTTTGTTTGTGTGTGCGCTCTCTTGTCTTTTTAGACCCACTGGACTCACGTAGAGACGATCGAACTGGTGAACGATGGAACTGGTTTGGGCTTCGGGATTGTTGGCGGTAAAACCACCGGCGTCGTTGTCAAAACCATCTTACCTGGAGGCATTGCTGACCAAGTGAGCTTGCTCAGTGGAACTCAGATCTTGCGCATTTTACACTTTCTGGCCCCAATTGACTATTTTTATGCACCGGTACGATCCCCTGAGCAGATGGTCACACGTCCCTTGACGGTAACATGACTGCGTCTGCTGTCTGGCTTTAAGCATGTTGGCAATCTGGTGTTGTTATCCATTTTGCTTGCTTTGAGCTGAAACACTTATTAGCCCCAGCCGTGTATCCTGCAAAAATCCTATTGTTAAACTTTGTCTTGTTTGTATAATATCATGAGCACTCACATGAGATGAGGACTCTAGTCATATCAGTAACCTTATGAAAGCCATTTTATTCTACATGGGACAGGTGCCCCATCATGGGGGCTGCCATTTTAGAATCACATGATCAGCCGAATATTACTCGCTTAATCTCAGTAACTACCCTGTTATTGGACTCTTTCACTCTTGGATTCAATTAATCATGGCTAATTGTGAATAGTGAATTTCTACAATGGCATCTGTAACTGAAAACTATTGATTTTGAATGATGCTGCATCCACACCACTAGGTGTCACTGTAAGTCCTAGATGACACAAACAAAAAGTTACTGGGTGAGCCTTGAACAATAAATATCAATATAATAAAAACAACTTTCTCTCTCCCTGTTCCAGGATGGTCGTTTACGTAGCGGAGATCACATCCTGCGTATTGGTGATACGAATCTTTTCGGTCTGAGCAGTGAGCAGGTTGCTCAGGTCTTGAAACAATGTGGCAACAGAGTCCGACTGCTCATCAGCCGTGCGACGGTGGACGATGCTCTACCCATTCATATCTCCCTGCCAACTGTCACTGAGCAACAGGTTTCAAAACATGCACATTCTTAAACAGACCAGCCTGAATAATGTATCAAATATATGAGATTTTATAACACAGTTACATTGAGAATGATAACAGACTCACCCAGATGACATTTTTTGTTCTTTAATGGCTTAGGAGACCTAATGGAGTTCAGTCATGACCACTCTTGGAAAGATTTAGCATGTTAATGTGGGTATGATATATTGACTGGATATTGGTCTTGGCAGACTAGATCTGCTGGGACATGCAGAGAGACATGTTACTGCTACAAAGTACACAGACATACTGAGTTAAGCATGTAGACATTCTGCTGCTGCTGTACAGTTAGACAAAATGCAAGACTTGCTGTATCGAGCCTGTGTTAAATGCTACTGCACAAATAGACATTACAAACAAACCCTATGTAGCAGATCTAGATGTGAGCTGGGGTGGAGGTGGATTTTAGAGAAAAATTCTCACAGAGCACTGCAGTGAAACCAGCTTCTCTGCAAAACTAAGTAAATTAAATGTTAACCAATTACATGTCAAAGGGCCAGTCAGCTTTCAACGACGGAGCTGATTGGCTAATAGATATCAAGCTCAAAGAACCGCTTGGCAATATAGAGTTGCATGGCTGAACTTTGGTCATTTCTCAGCTGTGTTTTGTTGAAGTTTTCATTTGTCTTATATCTTTCTCCTAAAATGAGATAATTGAGGGTTATTCAATGACTGTGGACAGCATAGTTTAGATCATAAGAAAAGTTCGAGTTCATATCAAGATCTCTGGCTTCTGATTAAAGACTGTGGCATCTTGGCATTTCTGCGCACAGTTTGATGCATTGTTGAGATCTCCTCTGAAACTCTAGAGGAGACACTTTATTTCTGGGGTAAATTTTTCAGGAGAAACATCTGAGAGACAGAAGACTTAAGCAAAGGTCTCCATTGTGTGCTACATTTAATCTCATTGCTGTCTAGAAGAAACCGCTTTATACATATTAAATTGGTCTCATTTGTTATTTTGCTTTCCAATGGGCAGGCGTAAATGATTTTTTTAATTTGCCGAATTCATCATCAAACAGGCAGCGGGACTTGCAGCATACTGTTGCCTCTCTATTTTAATGGCATCATGATTATCTGTGCAGAAAAGAACTCCATCAATACTTCTGTGGCCCATCTCACAGAGCAAGTTGAACAAGCTCAGAGTTTTAAAGTAGGTTTCAGGTTCACAAAACTAATCAGATCCAAACCAGTTTAGATCAAGTTCAGTGGTCTCGGTCAACACTCACTTTTAATCATCTGTCAATGCAGAGTTTGATCGTAGGTTTATGATTAACATTAAAGCAAGATAGCCATGTAGCGAATGTTACTTGACGATGAACACCAATAGAGACCGAAAACGTTTGCTCAAACTAAATGCAAACTTACCCGGTTAGCCACTGAAACCATCTTCGTGAGACAGGGCTCTGAAAAACCTAGACCAATTAAGTCAAACAGCTCAATTTTTATTCTGTCATTTGGTATCAGGGTTTTGAGGAAGAAGAACAGGATGCTTTTGATGTGAGTCTGACGAAGAACGCTCAGGGGCTGGGCATCACCATCGCTGGATATGTCGGGGACAAAACCTCAGGTGATCTTATGAATATCATTGATGTGCAAACTGAACTAATTCATGAATATTACAAGATATGGAGGACACACAACACCTGTGTATGGATTTACAGAGGGGGTTTTATTGGTGGTGCTCTCTAAGATTGATACTTGGGGTTTGAGATCTGATCAAACCCCTTTTGAAGATTGGGTGTGATGTCATTTCAAACAAAGTCTGGCTAAAAAGAAGATCTGTTTTTGAGTTTGTAGCGATCATTCGAAACTTTTTGGAACACTGCATTCCAGCTTTTAACACCATCTTACTGACATTGGTCCAACATGGCATGGTCAGTGGGTGTGACCCAGTGCTTAAGTTAATAAATGAAGGTTCAGGGAGGAACCTGCCTATCTAATCAACTAATTAGCTATAGAATATATAAGACCCTGCTTCTCCCTGGCGACAGTCCTTTTGGCATCCCTCCACTTCCCCATCACCATTCCCTATTTTAAGAGTTCCTGCTCTATGGCTATCCTTATCTATTCACTATTCCCAAAAGAGGGGTAAATTAGTGCTCGAGTCGAGCCTCATCCTTATCCCATCAAGACCCTCCTTTGCAGACAGCAAGCTCATATGTTTTACCTGCATCACTCAAAAATTATATGGGCATGCAAACTCGTGAAATGATTTTGTTTTTTTCTGGTTCATTTCTTCACTCAAGAACATAGATGACAACATAATAGACCTTATTCACCATAGTGCCATCTTTGATTTTTGACATGAATTAAAACGAGTCTCTTCAATGGCATCCAATGTATAAAGCTTTTAAATCACACCTCATTTTCCACAACTTTTATTGTCAACTGAAATTACTCGGAAAGATGTTTCATCAGCGGAACAATCCAAAACACTTTAAACAACAGCAGAACCGATTGAACAGACTGTAAGTCTATCCCTCACAGGCTTGTTGTCATTCCAATTAAAAATTAAAGAGGGAGCCTCTGTGAATAAGTTCCGAGCAGTTGCCGAGCAGGTGCAAACATTCCTACATCTGTTTGATTTGCCTAAAGACATTGTTTTCAAGACAATGTCATGAAAATGTTTTATTTATTTAATTAGTCTACAAAAGAAACCAAATCTGCTCAAATACTCTTAAGTACCAATTCACTCTTGTTGTGCTGCTTCATTCATGTAGCCCGTAATCCATTCACACTTACTGATAGAGTATACTCCTATCTTTGCAGTAGTAATGTCTTTCTTTAAAAACAAAACAGCAAGTATATTAAAAAGGTTTTCATGTTCTTATGTGGATTTGACCAAATTCATCATAAGATACAATAATAAACGGTGCATAATATGGCCATGTATAGCATATTAGCGTTAACATTAGCATTAGCATATTAGTGTTAACATTAGCATTAGCATATTAGTGTTAACATTAGCACCATGAATGCAGAATGTAAACGTGCTATGAGATGTGATGTTGCCAGTGTTGGGTACTAACAGATTACATATAATCTGGATTTAGTAATCAAATTACAAAAATCAAGTACTTTTAGTTGTATTACATTACATAATTGTAATATTATATCAATTTGTAATACTCTTTTATAGATTACTCTTCCACATTTTTGATAGAATGAACTATCCAAAAGTAATCAATAAGTATTAACCTATGTTACTGATTACAATTTTAGCTGTGTAATTTGTAATCAGTATCAGATTACATTTCTGAAGTAATCACTGGCTGTTGCTTTTGGAAAATGGTGTAGAATTATGTTAAAGGAGGTACCCGAGTCATTTCTAGAGACTAGATTACCATTGAGACATGGAGGTGGCTCTTAGGCTTGGACTTGTAAGCAACCTCCTAGCAACCTATCAGAACACACTAGCAACTGCATAGCAACACTCTAAAAAACACTCAGAACACCCAAAAACACAATAGCAGTGCAAGCACCAAACAACACCAAATCAACAACTCAGAACACCTTAGCAACTCCATAGCAACACATAAAAAAAACTTTTAGAACACCCAAAAACACAATAGCAGTGCTATAGCAAGCACCTAACATCACCCTAGGAACCACCCAGAACATTTTCAAAACTGGAACTTAGGAACCCTAGAATCATGGCTGAAATCTAAGCGCAAGGAAGCATCACTTATGTTCTTGTTCTTTACAAAAAATATATAAAAAATGTTTTATTATTTATTAAAGTCTGTATATGTGTGTTTATTTAGGTTTGATACGAAATCTATAAAATGTGTTTTTTTAAAGCTTAATATTTCAAATATTCTAAACCGTTGCTGTCCCTGACAGCCGTGAGTTTCTGGGAAGATATCAGTCTGAAAGCAGATTCTCATTCTACCCTGCTTCATGTTTGTGGCATTTAACCTTCGCTGCATGCAATTTCCTTTTGTAGAGCCCTCCGGGATATTCGTGAAGAGCATTTCGAGGGACAGTGCCGTGGAGCAGGATGGGCGAATTCATGTCGGGGATCAGATCATAGCTGTGAGTTATTTAACAAAGAATACCACTCTGTACTCTCCTCTTTGTATAACAGTGCTTTTCTAAAAAAACAAAAAAAAAAATACACGTTATGCTCTGTATTTTAACATATTTCCATATTTATTGGTGATATAAGGTTTGTTTTATTGAATAAAACTTGACAAACAGTTTTGGAGATTCGGTCTTGCCCCATTCAAGTAGATATGGTTTACCTATTGGTTTACTAGTTTACCTATTTGAGTATTAGAGTATTTCCAATTTGGCAGCTGTGTGAACTCACTTTTCTTAAAGGTACTTTGACAGTATGTACTGTTAAACCTCCCAGCCCTGATAGGCATGCATGGGTGAAAGGTCATATGTGTTGTGCATGTCTCACTTATGATCACAGCAGGTGAATGAGATAAGTATTAAGGCTAAACTGCAGTGTGTTTGTGTGTGTGTGTGTGTGTGTGCAGGTAGATGGTATGAATATCCAGGACTTTACTAACCAGCAGGCTGTTGAGGTTCTTAGACACACAGGTCAGACTGTACACTTGAAACTGGTCCGACGCGGCTTTAAACCAGAGGACGCGTTCCCACCAATCATACCCGTAACCATGGAGACCAGACCTGCCTCTGGTGCATCCAGAAACTCAACAATGGAGCACATGAACGACATACACGGTAATTATTGTTACATGCACAATAATCTGACTGTTAACATTTCTAAATAAGAGTGTTCCAATGAAGCTGTTTACATGCATCATTCAAGTCTATTTAAACACCACTTGAAATTTATTAACAAATGCTATTTTCTTTACTGTGTTGATGTATTTCCTGTTGAAACAGGAAGTTGGGGTGGGACATACAAAAATGCTTTTTTTTTGCTAGTTGGTGGCAGATTGTATAGAGTGCAACAGTGACCACCCTCTGTTTGTTGTCTTGGTTCCTGAATCATTTTTCAATAAGAATTTGAAAAAAATCTTTCAGTAAAGAGATCGAAGTCATGAACCCAACCAACCAGCTCCGAGATGAATTACAACATTACAAAGTAAAAGAATCTTTAGGTGAGAAAGGAGAAACAGGAATGATGAACTTCAACTCAAATTATAGGTTTATTTACTAATCAGTCTCCCAGGCTGCAATCACTGCTGTCTTATCAATTTGGGGGACACCATCCTTTGACCCAACTGGAACCCCAGAGGCCGTACCTCCACCTGTCCAATTGAGCTCTTCTTGGGGTTTGCCGTGAGTCCCGCCTGCCGGAGCATCTTCGGAAAGCTGCCAATCATTACTGTATATAATCATGTAATCCAGATAGGTAGCGGTGTACATGGAGTGTGGTCTGAGGACTCGGTCCATAAGGCGCTGAAACATAGCCGGGGCCCCAAACAAACCGAACAGAAGGGTCATGAATTGGTGAAAGCCAAACGGTGTGGAGAAGGACGTTTTCTCACTGGACATTGGTGTTAAGGGGATCTGCCAATATCCCTTTGCCAAATCCAATGTCGAATAAAAACAAACCCGATTGAGCAGTTTGTCAATTCGAGGCATTGGATACGCGTCAAATTTAGACACCACGTTGACCTGTCTATAATTCACACAGAACCCGAGCCATCGGAACAATTTCTACATGGAGAACATAATTGGGATATTTACTTCTGGAACCTGAGTGTTGCATTCTATTAGAGGGTGGGAAATGATCATTCCAGAAAGCATTTTACTGAACCAAACTTGCCTCTGTATGCAAGATTATCAAGTCATCAATATTTGAGATCCAATTTCCCAGAAGAGAAAAAACTTTTTTTTTTATTCAATTAAAAGTAAGCTTTTAGGAGTACAGTAGCATAAAGATAGCCCCAAAGATTAAAAAAACATGTACTAAAAGATTTCTTGGGTTCTTTAAATGCTGCACTTTGTTCAGATTAAACAGAGAAAATAATGATGTCTAAAACAGAAATATAAATTCACTGTGGAGATCTAACTTTACCCATGTAAGAAAGAGATTGAGAAAGTTTGGTAGATCCTCTACACCACATTTAGAGTCACAGCCAAAATCTTCACTTATCCTTTCATCATGTTCCCCAGAAGCCTGTTATTATATAAAGAGAGTTCAAACCAGCAGAGTCTCAGATAGCGAGACAGAGTCACAGTTTGACGCCCTTGTGTTTTGTGCTTGTAGATGAGAGGTTATATCTCAGTCCAGCTGAATCCTCCAAACCCCCGTCTGTCACGGTTCCACCCATCAGAACTCCAGAAAGGCGAGACGGTGAGAGAGAGAGACACCAGTTTGTCGTTTTACCTTTTAGAGAATCTAAAGGCAGATATGATCTAAGATCAGCTGGTAATGGTGTCATGTCTCCCCCGGGTCCTGTAGGAATGAAGCTGAGCTGTGATGAGGAACTCAAACTCTTGCAGAAGTGGCAGAAGGACGTTGGCATGTGCAGCGAGGTCATTGTGAGTAACATATATTCAAAAGCGGGTGAAAACTGAAGAGTAAATCACTTTCCTTTACAGCGAGACCATGAAAGCAATCGAATTTTCTGTTTAGCCAGAAGGGAGCGACTGCAAAATTTAAATACTTATATGGTAAATGGTCTGCACTTATAAAGTGCCTTTTTAACCTTAATGGTATTCAAAGCGCTTTACACTGTGACTCATTCACCCATTCACAGACACATTCATACACCAATGGTGGCAGAGCTGCTATGCAAGGCACTAGCCTGCCATTGGGAACAACCTGGGTCTCAGTGTCTTGCCCAAGGACACTTCGGCATGTGGAGTCGTGTGGGCCGGGAATCGAACCGCCAAACCTGCAATTAGTGGCCGACCTGTTCTACCAACTGAGCCAAAGCTAATCATACTTAAAAGCCATAATTGTTTTGGACCCACTTTATATTAGGTGGCCTTAACTACTATATACTTAATCATTTGATACAATGTACTCATTATGTACTGTACATACATGTTGTTGCATTGTAATTACATTTAAAGTACTTACATTTAATTACATTTGCGGTTACACTGTTAACTTTACCCCTAACCCAACCCTTACCCCAAAACCTAACTCTAACTCCTAATGGTGCATTCCCATACAATGCGAAGAAAATTTTTGCATCGCATTGCTTGCGGGAGTTTGACAACTGGATTATAAATTTGTGCTTAAACTTGCGTTCGCGCGAGTAATGCGGACCCGCGTATATTCCATCTTCTCTTCCGGAAAAGAACAGGAGGAAGGACCTCTACCACTGGGTTCATAGTAAAGTACAACCAATAGCTGGAATGAAGTAGACACGCATATTTTCAGAACTTACCAGGTAGTCCAACTTCCTCGCTCACTTTCCTCCAAGCGATGTCTTTTTTTCGTCCGGTCTCTGTGCAATTCCGGGTGCCCACACGCCGCTACAACAATCTATTCATCCATTATTCCAGATTTCTTCTGCTACTATGTCAGTACATCAGTAACCTCCAGACAATCTCAATGCTGATAGGCTTTCGTGACAACGCGTTAAGCGAATTCGCGCGAATGAAGCGATTTCGCGCGTTCGAGTCGCGTCATTCGCTTCATTCTCACCGCCTGCCGAATTCACGTCAATTAGCGTCTATTCGTACCTTTGCGTTGACTTTGTACGTTATCGTGCCGCGTGAAACGCTCACTTTGCATTGTATGTGAACGCACCATAATCCTAATCCTAACCCTACCCTTACTCCTAAACCTACCCGTACCTCAACCTCAGTATCAGCAAATGTGAGAATTTTGCAGAACAACATGTAGTTTCACAGTAAATACATTGTCTTGTATGTTTTTAATGTTAGTACATAGTAGTTAAGGCCACCTAATATAAAGTGTGAACTTAGGCCTAAACTGCAAATCATCACATTTACTTTTGTTGATCATTTATTTAAAACAACAGAACATTTTCAGTCTTTTTACAGACTGCTATTTAAAATCTAGCTTCAAGCTGCAATTATCAGGGTTCAAAGGGCATAGGGCCTTCAAGTACATATGTTATAAAATATTACGCATTATTCAGATAGACCGTTAGCACCTAAAATAGAGATAAAGCACCATCATTCACAATATCACATACATTACCCTCTGGATATAGCTTTTTAATGTTCCTGACTGTTATAGCGCCACCTATTGTCCATTCCTCACAAACGTTCACATGCTTCTTCAGAATCACATGACACATATGCATAGTAAACTTTTCTAAATTCGGATATTTCCTTTAGGAGTTATAGGCTTTTGGGGTAACTAGATTACACCCATATTTTTGAATGTCCCTGTTGTATCTGTGCAAGTAATTCAGACTGAAGATGAGTTTTGTTGGGTGAGAGATGTGTTTCTTTTGCTTGCATTTGATAGACTGTTGGAGTGTTTAAATGCCGCCATGTTTAATTATTAACATGAAGGATTTTGAGCAAATGTACAATGAGTAGAAATACATGGCAACAAGGGCTGGGAGAAGGGAGAAGAAAACGCTTCAATGTAAAAGTAGGTTTGTGATGGTCTTTTAAGAGGATTCTGACATTTATGATGATTTGTCGTCTTTGTGTTTGTGTAGGTGGTTCAGGTGGAGAAGTTCAGTGAGAACAGCGGTTTAGGGATCAGTCTAGATGTTTGTTCCAGCCGTCACTTCCTGTGCTCTGTGCTTCCAGAGGGTCCCGTCGGACGTTCTGGAAAAATCTGCAATGGAGACGAACTGCTGGAGGTAAAATGAAGACACAAAATTCACATATTTATGTATGTGTCGCGTAAACTGGTCTTTCCAAAAAGTCCCTTGCATGTTAAAGCAAAAGTTATTATGAGTGATTATGAGTGCCGAATGCCATTCATGCAGGAATATCTCCATAGTTGTGAAGCATGAAAACATCATGCCACAAATGCTGTCGATTGAGCTGAACTTGTATGGAACCCGGAATGTTCCTTTAAATAAAGAAAACTGTATTTGCATTTTTTTCAATGGCAGGTTCTTAAACTGTTGCAAAACCTTTTGCGTGTGTGTGTGTGTGTGTGTGTGTGTGTGTGTGTGTGTGTGATTAGGTGAACGGCATTCCCCTCAGAGGAGAGACTCATAAAGAGGTTGTCGGCATTCTGAAGGAACTGCCTGTCTACGTGACCATGGTCTGCTGTAGACCTGCCCATCTTATGACTGACAGCCAAACTGACCAACTACGAGCGGTGGATGTGGCCGTTGAATCCACAATTCAGGTATATTAACAACAGTGGCATTATGTAAACAAACTGGCATTTAAAGGGTTAAAATCCTGAAAATTAATTAATATTTGATAGTTATGATCAGGACTGGTGTTGGTGAAAAAATGCTAACTCATTGAAAGTGGAAAATAATATTAATATATATTATTATTACAGCAGTTATTTGACAAGAACATTTTTTATTTTATTGACGCACAAGGATTAAACATTAAACAATCTGACATTAAAATGTGAATTTTATGTGTTATCAATGACTAGATGCCTTATTTTATGAATAGATTACCAGCTCATTAGAGTCATTTGTTCGGGAGTCAAAGTACACTGTTCGAGCTGTGAGTTCCGAACTATAGATTCAAAACAACCAGCTCATAAGAGTGATTTGTTCGGGAATCGGACTGCACTGGTCGTACTTCATGTTTTCAAGTTGTAGATATTAATATTTGGAATAAACAGTTCTTCCTTCGAGTAGTAGAGTTCATTAGCCTAACCATCTCACAGGTGTGCGTCCATCAACATTTTACAGTGGCTTCATACGTAGCTCAGCCTATCAGAATTTAAAGTTGAAACCATCTATTTCATAACATTGATTGAAATAAAATCATCTTTAGGATTATAATATTAAATCACATCTACTTATTTGAATTTTTCCATTTATTTGTGTTAATAAAATTCTACCTATGTGTGACTTTATTCATGAAATCCTCAGCAGTTTACTCAGACGTTCCCTGGTTGGGATTGTATCAGATTATTGCGCAGATTGACAGATTATAATCTCTATATGTCTTGAGTAGCTTGAAAAGGAAAGACGATACTACAAGATGTTCTTCATGTCCAAATGCCTAATAACAGGTGTGAGTTTCATTCTTTTACATCAAGGAGGAAAAAATTGTATTTGGCTCTTCTGAACAATTAACGGGATTTTTGAAAATCAAAGGCTGTCTTTATTTTGTTTGCGGCGAAGGTGTTTGGTGAGCTTGAGGACTTCGTGGTTGCTGGGGAATCAGAGGACGACATGAGAGATCATGTGACTGAGGAGTCTGCCGGAATGCTGCTAGCGATGTGGGAAACAGAGATTCAGGATATTGAACTGGAAAAAGGGGAGAGTGGGCTGGGCTTCAGCATTCTCGATTACCAGGTGAGAAATTTAGAGGAGGTGCTAAAAACGGTCAGATTGCTTGGTGAGAAAGTCGGCAGAGCTACTGAAAGTTACTCATGTCACTATTACAAATGACCCGGCAAGAACGAGCTTGAATTTTTTAAATTATTTTGATAAAATCATGCTTAAAAGTACTCAAACACACATTACTTCCATAGGCTCTCATTGGAAAATAGTAAACGCATGTCATAGTAATGGTGGCAGGGCAACAGTTGCTAAGACAGGATTGGTCAGAAGCGCTTTTAAGGCGGGATTTAGCGAAGCGTCAATTAGTGAGTAATTTTACCTCACATGTTATAAATGCTTAATAACACTTATTTAACATTAGTAACCTCTGAAGATGTACCTTAATGTATAGTGGACAGCATTTGGCAACATTAGAAACCTGTGTACATAAAGTTCAGTAAGGCTTTGCATGCTGTGCACTCGGAGTAGCACAATTCATTTGTGGTCATTGTGACATGCAAAATGACAACACATGTGAGTCAAGACATTAAAGTAATGAAAAGAAACACTAAAAGCAGACTGTTGCAAAATGAAATAATGCCTCCTTTTCTTCTCAATTTAATAGCCTATTTTTGATGCACAAATCATGAACTGGGGCATTTTATGTATTAATATACTGTAATTATGAAAAGGAAATGCACACCCTTTGGAAAGTATTGCATGAGAGCACTTTTATTTATGTTGTTAAAGCTGCATATTAATGATTAAAATGCATTTTTTTATGACTTTAGACATTAATGAACCTCTTTATAAACCCTTAAAGGGACAGTTCACCCAAAAATGAAAATTATCTCATCATTTACTCATCCTCATGCAATCAGAGATGTGTATGACTTTCTTTCTTCTGCAAAACACAAATTAAGACATTGAAAAAAATATTTTAGCTCTGTAGGTCCATACAATGCAAGTGGATGGTGACCAGAAATTAGAAGGTCAACAATATGACATATATGCAGTGTAAATGTAACCCATACAACTCCAGTGGTTTAATCCATGTCTTCAGAAGCAATATGATAGGCGTGGGTGAGAAACAGATCACTATTTAAGTCCTTTTTTACCACTGATCTCCAACTTTGACCAGCCGCAACCAGTAGGTGAGTGAAAGTGAAAGTGTAGATTTTCAGTAAAAATAAAGAAACTTAAATATTGATCTGTTTCTCACTGCACCTATCATATAGCACAAGTGTAACAGTTAAATTGGCCTGGTTGTTTTAGAAGCAAGCTTCCAGTAGCTGGTCAACTATATAATGTAAAGCTTTCAAGCAGAGTATAGAGTTAACATAACAAAACTTACCATCCTCCATCATGACTCATCCCTCCACCAGTCCAGGGCACTCTCCCTCTCATTGCTTGCTGGATTAGATAGCGTCCATTTGGTCAAACCACTTCCACTTTTCCTTGATGGTTCTGTAGTCACTTAAAAAAAAAAAAAAATTCTACACTGTTGGCATGTCCGGTGTTAGCCGTGTGTGGCTAACAGCTGAGACACTTCCTGAGAGACTTTTTCATTTCGCTCATCGCTAGCGAGTGGACCGTCTGCACCTCGTTTATTGACCATGGCTTGGTTTTGTGCACAGCCATTTCTTTTTTCACAATTTGAACATGAACAAATGATACTGTTATCGCTGTAGCTAAATTTAAAACTAGCGGGTTGATGTTGCATCTTGGAAATCCAGTGACGCAGGTAGTGATGATTTTCCCCGACCAATCAGTGATCTGCAGGATTTTGACGTCACATTTAGTCTTGGCTCGCTTGGAACCTCAAATGAGTGATACTAAAAATCAGGTACTATTCACAGTGGAAAACCCCAAAAGAGTCGAGTTGAGTCGAGTTGTACCATGCAGTGGAAAAGCCCCATAAGTGCATGTGCTTCCAGAGCATCTCACTTTGAATGCATCGTGTCATAAACAGCATTTTTAGGATGCTGTGTCAAGTTCAGCAAAACATATCACGAGACCCCTGCGTTCGAAGCTTTGTTTTGAATGCAAGAATTCGTCCTCATCTTGTCTTTGACATCTGTCTGTTGCCTGTACTGGAGTTGCACTTACTGCCCCCTGCTGACTGAGACTCTTTAAAACACGATAGTGGTTCTTCAAGCTTGAATTGCTCCGTTGGTAGTAAACAATCCTTATTTTAGGTGATTTTTTGGGGTAGTGAGTGATAAATGAAGTGACACATTTGTGTTAAGAACATTCTTACAATCAACTTGGATTTATTTCAAAGTGGAAATGCCGCAAAACTAATGGTGGATGAAGATGTGGGACGTGATTTGTCCCATGTCTCAAGAGTCAGTGAGTACTTACCTGTGTGTGTGTTTGTGTGTGTGTGTGTGCCCGTACAGGACCCCACGGACCCAGCTAAGACAGTAATTGTGATTAGGTCTTTGGTTCCCGATGGCATTGCAGAGCGAGATGGACGCTTGTTGCCTGGAGACCGCCTCATGTATGTCAACAACATGAACCTGGAGAGTGCCAGTTTGGAAGAGGCAGTGCAGGCGCTGAAAGGAGCAAACATGGGCGCTGTCCACATCGGGGTGGCCAAACCATTGCCGGTAAGAAAATACCTGCTTATTACCACTCAGATGTGGTCTCAAAAGTAAAAATCCCATTTCTTTTCTCCATAGAGAAACTGATTTTTAATGATTACGTATAGACCTTTAGACAGACCTACCATGAGCTTTGAGGTTATTAGTCAATGCCATATGCTTCTGTATAAGGCACATTGTTGCTCTCTATGGAGATGATTCTCTCTCTTTGTGCGTTCAGGTTTCTCAGTGTTCTAGAAACTATCGGCTGCTGTAACTGGATTCCTTTGCAGGTTCTTTGAATATTTCATGCATTGGATCAGTATTATATTAAGGCCTCAGGAAATGAAGTCTCCTTAGAGCAGGGCATCTACTGTATCTTTGTGAAGAGCTCTCAGAGACTGTAGTTCATCTTAACCTCTCCACCCTTCCAAGGCTGTTATCTGGGCTCCATTATTCTGGTATTGTGTGCACATTTTGGCATCTTTCCTTCTCTTTCTCTCCCAAGGTGTGAGGTTTGGAGCAGAAGTGTGTACGGTGGGTTGTCAAGTGCATTGTGGGTCATCTGATCAGGATTTTTTTTTTATTTTTTCAAAGATTTAATCTCAAGAGCAGCTTTTAGACTGCATGAGGGTATCGAAGCATTTAGTTCTGCTCTCACAAGTGCGATAGGGTACCAT
Source organism: Xyrauchen texanus (assembly GCF_025860055.1). NCBI lineage: Eukaryota > Metazoa > Chordata > Actinopteri > Cypriniformes > Catostomidae > Xyrauchen > Xyrauchen texanus. The sequence goes on from NC_068276.1 coordinate 6,364,928, forward strand.
CACCTCCTAATACGGTTCAAATGACTCATTTATAGAAACCAGATTGAGACCAAAGCATTTCTTCCTGCTTAGCTTTGGAAAAACTGCACATTTCAAAAAATACGAATGGTAAATGGTAAATATTAAAGGGGTCATATCATATTGAGTCAAATTGTTAAAGATGTATGGAATAATTTAGTATTCAGTTTAGGGCTGTTAATCGATTAAATCGATGTAAAAAAAAAAAAAGCAATTTTTCTGCGATTAATCGCGATTAATCAGCATTAAATTATGTACACGGTACAGTACAACATACATTAAAAAAATCCTCATAAATATATTTACTTCAATCTTTGTCTCAAATAACTTGGTTAGTCAAATACATTGATTAGTCATCATTTATTTTAATTATTTAAATATGTAAAAAAAAAAAAAATTGCAGATCGAGTTACTTAGATATATTTTTACAGGTATCAATCTTTGATAAAAGTATATGTTTACATACCATAAAATCAATGGACATGCTGTAATTAAAATTTGGGCAAAATCTTCTGCCGTTTTGTAGCGGATTACAGATTTTTTAATAAAATGATCAATTGGGCAGATTTAATTCATTTCAAACTTTATTGGCAAGAGAAATTAAAGTGTACATTGCCAATGCTTTAATAGACACTATACATACAGAACATGCCAGGAACAATTCGGGACACCTTTCTCCAATCGTGTGACGTTTCAGGAAGTAAATTAATAATGGATAATGCATTAATAAAGTTAATAATGTATTTACCAAAAATTTGAATCTGAGAAATTAGGGGTGTGGCGATTCACTCGTTTTCTTGATGCATCAATTACTATTCCTGACGGTTCAAATGCATCGATCTTGAAATATGATTTTTGAATCGAGAATTATTAGTGGTGGTCAAAAATCGATTTAGACTGTAAAAAAATAGAATGAATCGAGATTCAGCAAATGAGTATACAATATTTTAGAATATATTAATATACAATTATTTGCGATTTAATTGACTCTGATATCTCCTCCGGATGGCAATCTCATGAGCAAATGACAGCTTGCAATAGTGCTCTTGTCTCGAGTCAAACGCGCTCAAACCTTTTGATACAGCTGCCTACTCGCTGTGTTTTAGGGTAAGAATTAAGAATTTGTATTAATGAATTGATTAAATTACAATTTTGGCATACATGGATAAGACAGAGTTTATGTTTTAAATATTATGTCCTCATAAAGGTAAATTGTTCATTTAAATCAGTCATCTATATGATTGATTTTCTCTTTTCTTTGAAAATGAATTTAGTCAAATTATGTTACTTTAATGTTTTAATATTTGCATTAGTTGATTGATTCAGGGTCCCCACGGTCATGGAAAACCTGGAATTATCAGAGAATTTAAAAATTGTGAATACAAATCAAAGACTTTTTATAGTGAAATATAGAATATTTTCTAGCGATGTTCAGTTCTGAAATATTTTAGTGGCACTTTGTGCTCTTGTACTATTATTGTATTCCAAGTAGCCTGTATGTATTTATTGTGTTTTCTTTCAAGTCACAATGACGCTTTCGACCTGTCAATCATTTTGTGCATTCTCATGATATTGTAGTTGCCGCAAATATTGAGGCTTACTGCCATTTTTAAGCCATGTTGTTCATGACAGTTGTCTGTTGAGGGCGCTATTTTGCTTCTGCATGATGTCGTCTCAATAAAGCTCATTTGTTGAGCACCTTTTTAAGAAAACTATAAATGCATTTTTTTTATTCAGAATTGAATCGTTAATGGATTACGATTTGCTGATTACGAAGTTAAGATTACGGGTTAAAATTCCCAGCCCTACTTTAATTCCAAGGATCAGAGAGAGGGTGGAAACTGGTAGTGGAAAAATAAATTACGACTTTTGGTGCCAAAAAAAAAGCCTAAAAAAAAAGGGGGCTGTAAATTTATACAAAATTTTAAAAAGATAGAGAAAGGCCCCCAAATAAAAATAATACAATAAATAATGATAAAATGAATATATTTAAATAATTAAAACAATTATATATAATAAATATGATAAATCAGATACTTAAAATACATCACATTATAGAGGCAGACGTGCAAGACACATGATTATGCAATACAAAATGTGGTTTAAGAAGGCAATATATTGTTTATTTCTATATAATTGAATGTTAGCCTATCGCTGGTTTACATTAAAGGGGTCATGACATGAGAAACCAAATTTGCCTTGATCTTTTGGTATATAAGAGGTCTTTGTATCATTAAAACGTCCTGCAAGTTTAATATTTTAAGACGTCCTCCCCATTCTAAACGAATCATTTATTTAATCAAGCTCAAAATACAGCTCGTTCTGGATTCATGGTTAGAAGTGACGTAACAGCGTTTGCATATGACCGCCTCCAGCACAAGATAACTACGCTTTAAGCGCAAGACAACTACGCTCATTTCAGTATCGCCGTGCGCCTCACAAGTGTTCAGTCGATGGACAGCGAGCTCTGACAGAGACTGCTTGTGCACAGGAAAATTACGATGCCACACAGATGTGCTGTTCCTGGCTGTGGTCAAACAAAACCTCTGAATAAGCTGCCGAAAGATCCAGACGTCAGGGAAAAATGGATGCAGTTTATTTTTTGCGGACGTCCCAGTCACGGCAGTGTTAACTTAAGCGTTTGTTCTGTACATTTTAAGGATGACTGTTTTGAGAACAAATCTCAATATGATGCTGGCTTTGCCAGAAAACTGTTGCTCAAAGATAAGTCCGTGCCGACTATTCTGGGAACAACGACGACGCAAACTGTAAGTAATCTATTTTAAACTTTAAACTACTTTTTAAAGCGCAATTTCATTCATTATGAATAATCACAGTGTTTTTACTTAGTTTACTTGCATATTGTTCTGGCTGGGGGCGTCAATAATTGATACATAGGCACTGACGTTAGCCAATCATAACAGTGGGCGTTAACACTGAAGTCTTAAATGGAAAACGCCCCCAAAACAGACTGTTTGAATCAGAGGATGAGAAACAGGGTGGGAAAAGGTCATAAATCACTAGATTTTAAAAGTTTTTCTTAAAAAAAAATATATTAATACTATAATTGCACCTAAGGGAACATAATAATACAATAAAAAAAACCATGTCATGACCCCTTTAATCCACTATAATCCATTTTGTAATTTAACTCATCAGTCTGAGGTAGGAAGCATCTATGTACACATGCGTCAGACGGATGCTTTTGGAGCATCTCAGTTTGGATGTTGCGTCATAAACCAAGCATTTCTAGGATGCAGTGTCAAGTTAAACGTAGTTTGAAATAATAAAAAAAAAACACATTTCGAGAACACTGCATTTGGAGTTGCGCTCAGTCCAGCTGTTGGTTTGATTCATTTGAACATAAGAACGTGTCCTCATCTTGTGCTGTCTGCTGTTAGTGAGTGTAGTTTGTTGGCATTTTGTAGAACTGGAGTTGCGCTTACTGCCCTCTGCTGATTTAGACTTGTAAAAACATATGAGCATTCCATACAGGATTATGGTCTGGGTGCATGATTCATTGAATCTAATTTTGACCACATTATATTTTATATAATTAATGGCACTGAATTAACATGTTAAATTGACAGCCCTAATCAGAAACTAAAAAAAATGACGACATGATCCATTGAATGCTGTGACAGCAATTAGTAGGATCACTAACCGCCCTTGCACTACTAACATGCAAAATCAAATGTCGATTTCTAACCAAATTCAGCCACTAAATCTCGGTCTGATCTGAACGTTATCAGAGCACGGATGGTTTAAAAAGGTGACGCTTCCCTGTCTTCGCAGGCTGAGGGTGAGGACGTCTCTTCCTCCTTTATCTTCTCTGCTCTGATGCGGACGGAATGTTGTGGTGATGACGAGGAAGAGGAAATTTTGTTCCGTGCTGAGCCTGCAGTGGTCAGTGCTCATAAAACACACATAAATCATGTTTAGAAACGCATGTTAATAGTGCAAGGTTCTGTCGTAGGAACAACATCTCAGCATTTATGAAGAAATCATTGAAAGTTCACTGAAGATCAGAAAGAAAATTCCGAAGACCATTGTAGATTGTATATGGGGGGTCAAACAAACAAGCCATTGTAGGAAGATTCTTGCAGCCTTTAACCAGCTTAAACCAGCCTAAGGTAGGTAGCCGACCTCCCAGCATGGCCAAACTGGTTAAGCTGGTCTGTTTGGATGGTTTTAGAGGTTTTTGTAGGGTGGCCCAGGGGCGCGCAGCCCAACAAATTTAGCAAAGCAAATAAAACCAGAAAAGACAACGAAATTAAGCCACAGCACAACAAAATGATCAGAAATGAAAAAGCTTAATTTCATTGTGCTGTGGCTAGGCCTGTCACGATTATTAAATAATTGTCTCAATGGAGTTATTTGATCCAACCGTGGTTATTGTGCACTTCAAATTCCAATCACTCAAATTCCAATTGAATGCCCAAATAAGGGAATTTTAAGCGAATATATAAATGTTGTGTATGGCGGTGTGCCATTCAGTTGAACTCCGAGGGTCACTGAGCCGCACCGCCTACTTCAACTGGAGCAGCTGCTGTCCGGAAGAGCATGAGAAATGATTTTCGAGCACTCAGGTGTGTGCACCATCAGAAGAGGCTTGCGCCAAACTCCAGTGAAAAGATAAACTTCGATAGTGAACGCAAAATGCTTCGGCTTCACTTTAAATTATCGTTTAATGGCAAATGGTCCTAGTTTAGTTCAGCCACATTGGAGGGAGCATTAACTGCCCGTTTAAGGTCCTGCCACAGCATCTCAATCGGGTTCAAGTCAGGACTTTGACTAGGCCACTCCAAAACTATAATTTGGCTTTGACTAGGCCACTCCAAAACTATAATTTAGCTGGGGCCATTCAGAGGTGGATGTTCTCCTAAGCTTTGGATCATTGTCTTCCTGCATAATGTACTTTAGCTTCAACTCATGGACTGATGACCGGACATTCTCCTTTAGGATTTTCTGCTAGAGAGCAGAATTCATGTTTCCCTCAATTATTGCAATTCGCCCTGAAGCAGCAAAGCATCCCCACACCATCAAACTACCACCACCATGCTTTACTGTAGGTATAATGTCCTTTTTGTGGAATTCTGTGTTTGATTTATGCCAGATGTAACAGGACTACTGTCTTCCAAATAGTTCCACTTTCGACTCATCAGGGGCAGCTGTGGCTCAGGTGGTAGAGTGGGTTGTCCACTAATCGCAGGTTTGGTGGTTCAAATCCCGGCCCACACTACTCTACATGCCCACTTTCCTTGGGCAAGTCACTGAACCCCAAGTTGCTCCCAATGGCAGGCTAGTAGTGCCTTGCATGGCAGCTCTGCCGTCATTGGTGTGTGAATGTGTGAATGAGATGCAGTGTAAAGAGCTTTGAATACTGCTAAGGTTAAAAAGGCGCTATATAAGTGCAGACCATTTACCATTTCATCAGTCCACAGAACATTCTCACTTAAGGTATGAAGATCATCAAGGTTCTGATGAGACTTAATGTTCTCGGTTAGCAGTGGTTTTTGCCTCGTCACTTTTCCATGGATGCAATTTTGGGCCAGTTTCTTTCTGACAATGACCTTTATTGATGCGAGAGAGGACTGCAGTTCCTTGGGTGTTGTACTTGGCTTTTTTGTGACTTCCTGGATGAGTTGTCGCTTTCAGAAGGACGGCCACTTCTGGGAAGGTTCACTACTGTGCCAAGTTTTCTCCATTTGGAGATAATGGCTTTCACTGTGGTTCTTTGGAGTCCCAGAGCTTTTGAAATAGCTTTCTAACCCTTTCCAGACTGATGCATTTCAATCACTTTTTTCCTCATCATTTCTGGAATTTCTTTCGACCTTGGCAGAGTGTGCGACTGGGTGAGACCTTTTAGTCAATTTCATGCTGCTGAAAAAGTTAAATTTATGTGTTGATTTGATTGAACAGGGTTGGCAGTAATTAGGCCTGGGTGTGTCTAGTCCCCATTATGAATGCAGTTTCATAGATGTGGGGATTTATTAACTAAGGGGGCAAATACTTTTTCACACATGCACAGTTGATTTTTTTGTTTCAATAAATAACACTAATTTAAAAACAGTATTTTGTGTTTACTCTGATTGCCATTGTTTTATATTAGATTTTGTTTGAGATTTTGAATTTTTGAAACAATTAATATGAGATTATAAGGGGGTTAAGATGGGCAAGGAGGAGGCGAGAACCGCTTGTCAATATAAATAATAAATTTATTAATTTCATTAAACTCAAAACAAAAATCACAAACATAAACACACACACACACGACGGACATGCCCGTAATTCTCTCTCTCTCTCGAACCGTCGTCACCGGCCGTCTTTATCCCTCGCACGCCCCATCAGGCTGATTGGGGACCGGGCGTGCAACATTCTAGCCCGGCCCCGCCCCCCTCCACTCCACACTCCTCCCGGCGTTACCTCAGGCCGGGGTGCCACCGGCATGACGTTCACCCCCCCTCTTTCCCTGGGGAGGGGTGTACTTTGCGACCCATCTGCCAGCTGGTTATCCCCACCTTCCTTGTCCTGGGAGGAGACAGGAGGGGAAAACAACAACAAAAACAAAATAGGCGAGGGAAAAGGCCAACACGGTGCGAAAGAGAGAGAGAGAGGAGAGAGAGAGAAAAAGCTCACTCACAGGTTCTCTGATGTACTGTCGTGTGGTCCTCAAACACTCCTCCACACTCTCCGGCGGATGATAGCCGCTCCTCTCCGGGCGAACCGGAGTCAAACCTCCGAGTCCCAGCGGACAGAACGCCCCCTCCGCTTTTCTGGCGGCACGTGGGGACACTCCTCCGCCCCTGATAGTGGCCCTACCGCTCCAGGCGGTCGGGGAGTTACTTACCTTCTCCCCTGTGGACGGCGGTCTTCCCTCGACCCCTCCATGTCTCTGGGGACGGCAGGGCACTCCTCCGCCCCCCGCCAGCGGCTCCCTTGCTCCAGGCAGTCGGGGAATCCAGTCCCCACTCGCCCCGCGGACAGCAGCCGTTCCCCGCGTCCGGGCAGTCAGGCTACTCCGTTACCCGGCTGATGGCAGCGGCGCTCCCCTGGGTGGACGGCAGTGTTGAGGACTCTGCGACGGGCATCCCTCCTTCTTCCCAGGTTTCGGCTCCAATGTAAGGGGGTTTAGATGGGCAAGGAGAAGGCGAGAACCGGCTTGTCAATATAAATAATATTTAATTAAACTCAAAACAAAAATCACAAACATAAACACAAACACACACACATGACGGACATGCCCGTAATTCTTTCTCTCTTGAACCATCGTCACCGGCCGCCTTTATCCCTCGCGTGCCCCATCAGGCCGATTGAGACCGGGCGTGCGACATTCTAGCCCGGCCCCGCCCCCCTCCACTCCACAGAGATATACACAAAAGCAGAAGAAATTAGGATGGTTGAATGCTTTTTTCACAGCACTGTATGACAATTAATCATAAAAGCCCTAAAAGAGATAATTAATCTTCATAATCGTACTTATTTGTTTGATAATTAATTGTCAACCAAATTTCTAAATCGTGAGAGCCCTTGTTTTGGCTTAACTTTGTAGTGTTGTGGCATTTCTGTTATTTTGTGGCAAAATTTTGTTGTGTTTAATTTAATATTTTTGTGGATATTATGCTATGCCTTAATTGTTGTGTTATAGTTAGTTTTGTTAAATGTACCAGCACTTTGGTATGAAGTCGGTACTAAAAAATATTGAAAGGTACCAGTGTTTCCACAGTAACGGTTATACCGAGCACCAAATTATTTCTGTACCCGCAAGCTGTCTGACTGACACGAATGCTTCCAAATTCTCACACACTTATTAATCAGTGAGTAACTGATGAGAGAATTTTAATTTTTGGATGAACTTTCCCTCTAATTTCATTGTGCTGTGTTTTCAGCTGTTATTTGCTTTGTTAATTTTGCTATGCTGTGCGTCCCTGGGCCACTGTAGTTTTGTGAAGATGGACAGATTGGGAGACCTGGTGGCTGACCAGCTAAAAAACAGCTGGGCCAGGCTGAGAGATCTGCTAAACCAGCCTAAATAAGCCCAATCCACCTGTTTTGTTTGTTTGTTTGTTTGAACAATCATGCTGTTATCTGTAATTATCATTGTCATCTCTTTGACAAACCCCCTCCAGATCAACTCCAGCGATTTAGATCTGTCTGATGAAAAGGCGTTCGAGTGTCAGTTTGTCGAAGAAGAGGATGAGGCGTTGCAGGCGTCGATGATCGCTCAGCATGGCAGCATTTGCAGCACTGATCATCAGATGGTCAGACAGTCCTCCACACCCAAGGTACACAGATTCAGTAGCCAATCAGATCCAAGCAGGCACAATTAATGTCCTATAAAATCCGATTTTGGCTTGATGAGATGGATTGGCTTTTTAGCAGAATAAATTTGTTTGGTCAAAATAACAATTCGGACCTCGATAATGCAAAGAAATCAAGTTCATATAAATTTATACTAGTGACACAATACTAGTGTTTTAATTTAGGAAGAGTTCAGAAATCAATATTTGGGGGAATAATCCTGATATTCAATCAGCTTTCATGCGTCTTGGCATGCTCTCTACCAGTCAGCCAGGTCAATCAAGAGATGAATGGAGGACCACCGGATCAAGACCCTGTCATGTCCAGCCCAATCTCCAGACCTGAACCCCATTGAAAATCTCTGGAATGTGATCAAGAGGAAGATGGATGGCCACAAGCCATCAAACAAAGCCGAGCTGCTTGGATTTGTGTGCCAGGAGTGGCATAAAGTCACCCAACATCAATGTGAAAGACTTAGAGAGCATGCCAAGACGCATGAAAGCTGTGATTGAATATCAGGATTATTCCACCAAATATTGATTTCTGAACATTAGTATTGTGTAGTTTAAAAATGAATATGAACTTGTTTTCTTTGCATTATTGCAAAAAACAAGTTCATTACTGAAAACACTGCATCTTTTTTCGATTTTGACCAGATATTTTCTGCAAATAAATGCTCTAAATGACAATATTTTTATTGGAAATTTGGAAGAAAGGTTGTCAATACTTTATAGAATAAAACAAAAATGTTAATTTTCTCAAACACTTATCTATAAATAGTCAATCCAGAGAAACTGTTCATTTTGTAGTGGTCTCTTAATTTCCAGGGCTTTATATGGATATAGGCTAACTTTGATATTGCCTGATTGTTAATGTTTTGATTTCCTGATTTTTAACATTTAATTATCTTATTATTAATAACATTAATATCTGACAGTGCTGACAAAAAGTAAGGACACTGAATCCTTAAAAAAAATTAAATGATGAAATGCCACTTTCTTCTGTCAGACATAGTGGTAATGTTTCTTTAAAAATACGTATTTCTGCTTTTCTTAAGCTTAAATGAAAAACTTTTACTCCTAATGTAATCAATTGTCATTTTGAAACTAGGGCTGTCAATTTAATGTACATTTATTGCATTAAAATAATTAACACAATTAATCATGTCCCAGGACAATAATATGGAATATTTCTTCCATTGGAGCAATTCAAGCTTAAAGTAACACCCGTTTTCAGCAGGGGGCGATAAGCGAAACTAGGGCTGGGCGATATAGCCAAATATTTTTTTTCTTCTATACATTCAATATCAGTCATTAGCACGATTTATTATACAGCTCTCTGAATACTCGATTCTGATTGGTGAATGCCGCCATCGAGTGGCCTAATATTTCTCAGTAACAACCACACATACAAGCGTCAGACCACTCGTCCGGGTATCTTAGCCATCTTTACTACTTCTCAGATCACTGTGTGAAATCTACTAGTAAGCTAATAAAATAATTTAAACTCATCAATGTTTCATTTGCATTTACTGTATTATTTCTTTGGCAAGTAGTCTTGTAATGAGATGCATATCGAGCAGTCAGAGGTTCATTAATTACAAAATATACACCAACAGAACTCTGACGCAAAACGGAGCTGGATTAGATGTTCAGTCAACCCTATATGGACACGTTGGAGAAAGAGTCTCTCACATTGGCTAGTCAATTTGAGTTTTTTTTTTGGTTCGATCACAGCGTGGTGGCAGCGTAGTGGGCTAATGCACACAACTGTTAATCAGAAGGTCGTTGTTTCGATCCCCACAGCCACCACCATTGTGTCCTTGAGCAAGGCACTTAACTCCAGGTTGCTCCAGGGGATTGTCCCTGTAATAAGTGCACTGCAAGTCGCTTTGGATAAAAGCGTCTGCCAAGTGCATAAAGGTAAATGTAAATGTATATACTATTAGGGCTTGTCTAAGGACGCATCAGTGTACACCTGCGTCAGAAGGACGCTTTTGGAACTTTGCGTCTTAAACATATCATTTTTAGTTAGCTGTGTCAAGTTAAACATGGTTTGAAACTTAGAAAAACACGTCTTGAGATCCCTGCATTCTGATTTGTTCGACATCAAGCTGTGTTTGAACACAAGAACGTGTTCTCATCTTGTGCTGTCTGCTGTCCAAGTGGTTTGTTCTTTATATTTTGCCTAAACAGCTGGAATTTAGCTTACTGCCCCCTGGAGAAAACAGGTGGTACTTCAAACTTGAATTGCTCCGATGGCTGGAATATTCTGTATTATGGTTCATAATCATTAATCATCATTAATTGTGTTTATTTTTTAACATGTTATTTTTTATATAAATAATTACACTGAATAAACACGTTACATTGACAGCCCTAATTTGAATCTGTATGAAATATACAGTAGGTGTGGTATGTCTTTCTTCTTTCTATTCTTTTTTCTTAGTTGTGATCACATTTTGAGTTAGTCAAATGAAATAATAAACTTGTGTTAAGAACATTCTAGTGATTACTGCCTAAATTAAAGTTGATTTGTTTCTATTTTAAAAAACTAATGGCAGGTAATGTTGCCAAGAGTCAGTGAAAGTCAGTATTAGAGAAATGTTAACTCTATACAAAATATAATATCAAATGTAGTATTTTACCCAATATATTGTGAGTGCTGTGTATTTTATGCTTATTAGTCCATTGCTAGTTTAGCAGCATGCACCTGCACCCTGCAGATTTGTTATGCTCCTGTAGCATTGCCCAAACCTGCTGCCCTTCTACAAAATGACCTCCTCATAAACAGCCCCCATTCGCTCCTGCTGTTCAGACAAAAAAATGTCTGCAGACCTGCATTCCATGGACCCAACAGCTCTCTGCATGTAATTTGCGACTATTGTTACGAGTCCCATCACTTGTGGTTTTATTAGCATTTTTATGCCCTGTGCTTGGGGAGGTCTCTGCTCAGATTCATAGCTGAGTGATTCGGCCCCTCCTGAATCACGCTGCGTGATTGAACTCAATTACAGCTGTATGAATCACCGCTACATTCAGAAACAAGTTCCTCAGCATCGCACAATTATTGCTCGCTATCCCCCATTGATTTGAGAAGGCACTTCAGCAGGCCATTACTGCCGCTGTTTATCGGGAGATTACCTGCCTATGATTTGACTGTTATTGTGAATATAAATCTGCTAAGTTGTAAAATGAACCCGTCGATGTGTCTTACCCAGAGGAGTGTTCTCCAGGAATCTTTCTTGGATTATCCCTTCATGGGCACGTCCGGAATTGTGGATGACACGGAACCCTTCACTCCTGAGCAGAGGGCGGTGCCTTGGATGCCTGAGGGAGGGGCTTTTAGGATGGGACTCACCCACTCTGACTTGTTCTGTGAACTGGGCCTAGAAGAGGTGGAGCCACTGGCATCAGAGGTGGAGTTATCTAGAGCTAGCCCCACCCCCATGCATAAAGCGGAGGGGCTTGAACAGTCATTTTACCCCAAGGTGGACCCAATGGTGGGCACTCTTGGAGAAGGCCTGGTCAAGAGTGGTAACCATGGAGATCAAGACTTCCAGAAGGTAAATAGTGTGCTGTAATATGATTGCTTGTTATCAGAGGACACGTTACTGTACCTAATATTTGGCTAAAAAAATTATAATGTGGCTCCGCAGCAGTTATCAAATCGGCTGATTACCACTTAATGAACGCTTACTTTTTGTAAATACTCAATGCTACCTATTGACATCTAAACACTTGGCACATGACTTGAGACATCCACAAAGGTATTCAAGTGTGTTCAAGTTGCACGTTATGCGTTTGCTTTTCATGATACTATTGGTTAGGTTTAGGCATCAGGTTTAGGGTAGAGAGGTTGATTTTGTTGATTTCAAACTCAATAGGGCAATAACCTTAAAAACCTCATCTGTTTGGGAGAAATTTAAAGGTATAAGTCACCCAAAAATTAAAATTCTCTCATCATTTACTCACCTATCCCAGTCCCACTCATGCCATCCCAGATGTGTATGACTTTATTTCTTCTGCAGAACACAAATTAAGATTTTTAGAAGAATATCTCAGCTCTGCAGGTCCATACAATGTAAGGGAATGGTAATCAGACTCCAAAAATCACATAAAGGAAACATACAAGTAATCCATACCTTCAGAAGTGATATAAGAGGTGATGGTGAGAAACATCAATATTTTAGTTTTTTCACTCTAAATCTCCACTTTAACTTTCACTTTCAGATGTAAAAGTGAAAGTGGAGATTTAGAATAAAATACATTATTTTTCTATTTCACCTAGTTTCCTTAATGTGATTTTTGGAGCTACAAAGGTCTGATTACCATTCACTTGCATTGTATGGACCCACAGAGCTTCTAAAAGTCTACAATTGTGTTCTGCTGAAGAAAGAAAGTCATTCACATCTGGGATGGCATGAGGGTGAGTAAATAATTGGAGAATTTTTCTTTTTGGGTGAACTGTCCCTTTAACTCGCTTTTTACAGCACACAGTTGGCATTTCACCTCGGAACTGCGGCTGTACGTGTGATAAACCAGGTAATATAATTTTTGAAATAATATCGCCACGGTCACGTAATTTTAATGAGATCAAGCCATTTCATTTTTAGTGACATAGTAGCCGGGACCACACACATATCAGTGGGTTCTTTTGATTAAGGACAGTAAGAAACAGCCTAGCATTGCCTTAGCAACCCCTCACAACACCATAGCTACTGCATAACAGTACCCTAGCAATGTAGCTGAAAACATTCAGAACACCATAGCAAATACTGAGGAAGATCCGTGCCGTGTTGCACGGGCATGCACCACTGACATCTTCTGCAGAAAATGTATAAATATTGTTTATGTTTATATTATTGCTAATATCACATGGCGCTCTGCCTGCTAGGTCCTTACAAACCTGCAGTAATCTCCGAACAATTGTCATCATACTGAGTCTTTCACTACAGTATGTGATTACTTTTTTATGTTGAGGATGTCAATCTTTCACCTTCCAGGAAGGGGATTTCCTTCCAGCTATAACTGCAGATGAGTCCCAGCAGGTAAACTCCTCCGCGGGGAGCAGTTTCGAGAGGACCATCACTGTCGTCAAGGGCAACTCCAGTTTGGGTATGTGAATGGGGATGCATACTGATATGTTGTGTAAATCACTCGCCAAAGTGACCAAATTTCATGCAATGTGATTAGCCACTGGCTAGTGAACATTCAAATTTCACACACCAGTGATTAAGCTGTGTACTGGTGAAGAAGTTGAGCACTGAGATGCTTTTTCACTGTGTTTTGAGAGTAAAAGTTTGGTTTGACTCCTTCCGTGTAATGTAGGGGTACTGAACGAAAGCTCAGGGACTGCAAAGTTGTAGCCTCGTTTTATCCTTCTGCTGTTTATTTCCCTAAGTGTGATGTGATTCAGCTGCAGCAATACAGAGAACTACTGTAAATACTCACCTCACAATTCATACACATTCAGGCTGTAGACAGTTTTTATGCAGATATATTTTTGATGATGAAATCATATCTAGACATGCTGAGTAGCGCTGGTGTAAGGTGTCTGAAGACGAGATACACGCAATCCATTTGTCACTGATAAATATCTTTTAATATCTCTGGGGGTCTCTGTGGGGGCAAAGCCATCTGTTGCAGGGCTCCCTGTTCTTCTAGTCTATTCTATATGCAAAATGAATGTTTGGGAGTTTAAATGTATATTTCCTATGACACACTAAAGCTGATATAAATAACCTTATTAAGACAAATGTTTTTGTGAAACTTCTTATGTGCCTAAGACGTTTGCACTGTATATATATATATATATATATATATATATATATATATATATATATATATATATATACACACATGCTCTCTCTCTCTCTCTCTCTCTCTCTCTCTCTCTCATATATATATATATATACACACACATACTATATATATATATATATATATATACACATACTATATATATATACATATATATATATATATATATATATATATATATATATATATATATATATATATATACACACACACACACACACATACTATATATATACACACATACTAATATATATATTATGTATATATATATATACACACACACACACACACACAGACTCTATATATATATATACACACACACATACTATATATATATATATATATATATACACACACACATACTATATATACACACATACTGTATATATGTATATACACACACACATACTATATATACACACATACTATATATATATATATACACACACACACACACACAGACTCTATATATATATATACACACACACATACTATATATACACACATACTGTATATATGTATATACACACACACACATACTATATATACACACATACTATATATATATATATATATATATATATATATATATATACACACACACACACATACACACACATACTATATATACACACACATACTATATATATATATATATATATATATATATATATATATATATATACACACACATAATATATATACACACATATTATATAAACAAACATATTATATATATATACACATACTATATATACACATACTATATACACACACATACTATATATATATATATGCAACGTTATATATGTAATTTAAAGACATCATATTTTTTGATGGAATACATCATACATTTTTAAATAAAAAAGCAAGTTAGAAGGTCCCCTTTATAATTACGCAGATTTTCTATTTGCGAGTGCGATCGACAGACCCCACCTGGGATCATACCCTTCTCTGCACTCTCCGACATTCACCGTGAGCAAATCACTGTGATGAAATCAAGATTTATTTTCATTTTTATCTATTATTTTCAGTAGAGTGGGAACAGGAAATCGGATGGGGAAAAGAGTGGGACAATTGAGAGATGTTTTTTCATATTTAAGCAAAATGGACATTGTAACTGGAATGTACCCAAATGAATCAGAATTGAATCGAAATCTGAATCGTTTCAGGAAATATGCACCAATACCATCCCTGATACTCAACTGTAATAGATTCAATTAGAATGTGATTAGTAGAGTTGTCTTGTGAATGTGAGTAACTGTGGCCAAAGAAAGCGTATGTCCCAGTTATGAAATTAACACCCGCCAAATGCTAGTACTTAATGCGCATAGAAAAGCTTTCAGACAACAATAGGATGTGTGAAAAGAAGCTCATTGCTCACTTGATGTGACCACAAGAGCCCGCCTCAGCACAGAAGGTTTTTTTTTTTTTTTTTAAATACATAAAAAGCGCTTTTCCAGTTGCTGGAGCCTTTAACTCAGCAGGGAGTTTAGTGGGTCAGGACATTAACGAACTCCTGCAGGCAGATGCTAATACAAGCTCTGATTCCCTCCTATTGGCCAGCTATAATGTAAATTAGGTACGGTGTTCGGTTCAGTACTTAAACAACTGGATTTAAAGGAATAGTTCACCCAAAAATGAAAATGCTCGCATCATTTACTCACACGTATGCCATCCCAGATGTGTAAGACTTTCTTTCTTCTCCAGAACACAATTGAATATTTTCAGACAAAATTTTCATCTCTTTTGGTCCATACAATGCAAGTGAATGGGTGCCAACATTTTGAAGTCATCATAAAAGTAATCCATAAGTCTCCAGTGGATAAAAGGGATATAATAGGTGTGGATAAGAAGAACATGAATATTTAAGTCATTTATTACTGACATTCTCTTACCTGCTCAGTCAATCTCCACTTTAACTTTCACTTTCTTCTTCTTGTGTTTTGGCGCTTCACATTCTTCATGCATTTCACCCCCCTACTGAGCAGGGTGGAGAATTTCAAGCAGAAATGTACTTAAATATTGATCTGTTTCTGAAGACATGTATTTAACCGCTGGAGTCATATGGATTACTTTTATGCTGCCTTTGTGTGCTTTTTGGAGTGTCAAAATCTTGGCACCCATTCACTTGCATTTTGTTCTGCAGATGGGTGAGTAAATCATGAGAATTTTCATTTTGGGTGAACTTTCCCTTTAAGATTGCAACTGCACACTCAGAACACCAACTGCAACTTCATGGCAGTAATGTAAAGTGGACAAATCACAATTTAAAACAATTACCCTGCATGCAAAGCTGAGCATACAAAGCAAGACCTCACAAGCTAAGACAAAACTCATAATAATAGCAAATACACTGAGCTTTTGCTAATGGCAATGTTACAAAACTCTAATAATTCTACTGTTGCACATATGTGTACATTGGTATTTAATGAGTGACACAGCAGTCTAACAGTACATAAAGTGATGTATATGCAGTATACTGTGCCACAGAGCTGGCAGTGCAGATGATGCTCCACATATTTGACTATTTTTGTAATGATTTAATGGTTATATTCGCACATCACGTGTGTTGCAGGTATGACTGTGTGCGCAGTGAAGGATGGTGTGGGTATGCTGATCCGTAGCATCATTCACGGCGGCTCCATCAGCAGAGACGGGCGTCTTGGGGTTGGTGACCTTATTCTGGCCATTAATGGAGAACCAACGGGAAATCTGACCAACGCCCAGGCACGAGCAATGCTCCGCAGGCACTCTCTGACTGGACCTGATATGGGGTAATATGGATGACATTCAGTTTCGCTTTTTAGGGGCAGAATCCATTAAAGGAACAGTTCACCCAAAAATGAAAATCCGGTGATCACTGTCACTCATGCTGATATTTTTTGTCTCTTATGGAACACAAATGGAGGTGCTTATTAGACTGTCTCGAATGCTCCATTCCACACAATGGAAGTGAATGGGAACTGGGGCTGTTGTGCTCCAAATTTGACAAAAAGAAAGTAGACCATGCTACTTGTGCATTATATTTAGTCTTCTTATGCCATATGATAGTTTTGTGTGAGGAACAGAAATACATTTTAGTTGTTAATAGTTATAAATCTTCCCCTTTGGCGCTGCTTTCAAATTGTATTTACCCAAAGCTATTGTATGGCTTCAGAAGACTTGGAATATAATGCACAATTCGCACGGCCTACTTGTATGGTACTTTTATTATGCTTTTTTTCTCATTTTAGAGCTCGACAGCCCAACTTCCTTCACTTTTATTGTATAAAAAAAAAGAGCAGCTCGGAGAAAGCACTAAATTTCTCTTTTTGTGTTCCATGAACTGTTTCTTTAAATACTGTCTCTTTCGTGTGCTCTTTGTCATGTTTAATAATTAAGTAAATGTAAAAGAGTTCAGAGTATCGTTAGAGCTCAAATTACAGTTACAACAAGCAAGCAAAGAAAAAACAATGCATAAATGTTCATAAAAATTCTAAGCAAAACAGCACCAGCTTATCAATGCCCTGCGGTGACTCACAACTCCTCTTTGCGAGCTGTAGTTGTTTGATTTATTCTGCCTCCTGCTGTCAGCGCCGTCTGTGTCAGCTGCCATTCGTAAACTGCTCTTCACGTTTCTAGATCCACAGCTGCTGCTGGGGAAGAGCAAAACCCCTTCTCTGTGTGAGTACGCCCTTTATCTGGGCTTGATTTACACTGTCTGTCCTCACTCTCTGCTTGTGTTAGCTCTGGCCTGTATTTTGGATCGTCACTACAGAGGTTTATCCAAATAATCCGATTATTGGGGCCGCCCGGAGCCCTCCTTCAATTCTGTCTTAATCACACACAAGCGTAAAGACCGGTAGAACACCAGCACGCTTAGTCTTAGGAGGAAATCAAAGAGCTTTACATCACAAAAAAACTAATTATGACATTTCTTGAGTGTTCAAATAGCATTGCTAAATCTTGCTAAAGCTGTAGAGGAATTTAAATGGTTCAGATTTGGATAATCCTCCAAATACTATATTACTGTGTCATTCCTGTTTTGCAGTACATTTTTGTAACTGAAAATACAAAAGAAGCATTTCATTTTTTTTATAGAAGTATTATTACACAAGAGGGTACCAGACTTTCAGAAATATGCTCATGAACTTAAACTTTATTAAATAGAGTATTCCGGGTTCAAAACAAGTTCAGCTCAATCGACAGCATTTGTGGCTTAATATTCATTAGCACAAAGATTTATTTCGACTTGCCCCTCCTTTTCTTTAAAAAAAATAAATATCTGGGTTACAGTGAGGCACTTACAATGGAAGTGAATGGGTCAACATTAATATACTCACTTTTTCAAAAGTATAGCCTCAAGACAAACAATATTTGTGTAAACATGATTTTATAGTGATAAAATCTTTTACTAACCATTTCTGTGTAAAGCTACAGCCAATTTTACAACTTCGTTGCCATGGCGATGTAAAGTCAACAAACCCTAAAACTCTAAATCGACTGTAAAAATGACAATTTAAACAAATTTACAGCTCAGATAATACACAAGTCTTTTCTGACCCCTTTTGAACTTTGCTTCTTTTTTTTTTTAATCCCCTTTTCTCCCCAATTTGGCATGCCCAATTCCCACTACTTAGTGGGTCCTCATGGTGGCGCTCGTACTCGCCTCATTCCAGGTGGCTGAGGACCAGTTTAATTTGCCTCCGCTTCTGAGACGTCAATCCGCGCATCTTATCACGTGGCTCGTTGTGCATGACACCGTGGAGAC
This sequence comes from Xyrauchen texanus, assembly GCF_025860055.1. Lineage (NCBI taxonomy): Eukaryota > Metazoa > Chordata > Actinopteri > Cypriniformes > Catostomidae > Xyrauchen > Xyrauchen texanus. The sequence goes on from NC_068276.1 coordinate 6,383,822, forward strand.
TCACAGCATGTGGAGACTCATGCTACTCTCCACGATCCACATGCAATTTTCCACACGCCCCGTTGAGAGCGAGAACCACTAATCATGACCACGAGCAGGTTACCCCATGGGACTGTACCCTCCCTAGCAACCGGGCCAATTTGGTTGCTTAGGAGACCTGGCTGGAGTCACTCGGCACGCCCTGGATTCAAACTCACGACTCCAGGGGTGATAGTCAGCGTCAATACTCGCTGATCTACCCAGGCCCCCACTTTGCATGTTTAAAAAAAAATGGTTCCCTTAATCTCTGTGGGATGAGTTTTGGTTTCCTACATTTACGATCTATACACACTAGAAACTAGGCTGGATTCTGTTGGTGTAGTGGTGTGAAAAAGAAAGTAACACTAACGGTGTTCGGGCTCAAATTTGACCCCCTATTGGAAATGAATGGGTGAGACTATGAAACAGAGCTTTTTTATTATTTATAATTTGTCAAATACAATGAAATTCTGGTCTGAGGATTTTAACTGCCAGAGCAACATAAGAGCACATGTAATGTATGTACAATGGGACCACGCGTTGACCAAGTACTTGCATGAATATGTTTCGGCCTTAAGTCTTGTCTTCGTAAAACCATAGTCAGTAACATAATGTGGCATCATTGCAAAAACTGACACTTCAAAGCACCTTAAACCAAAAACAAGCTCAACTTTGACAAAAATAATGTTTTTTTTGTATGTTTTTGATAATGTCTAAACATATATCTAAATGCATTACTAGTCAATAAGATCTGAAGACAAAAATCAGTTTGCTACAGTCAGGTAAATGAGTTGACCTCTGCTGCCATCTGCTGGTTATATGTTGTAATTTCATGTCTAAAGTTTTTTTTTCCTTTCTCCAACAGATGGCAGTAATCTTCCCCCAACGCTTGACAATATGTCCCTGAATAAAATTGTGACAAGTAGTTAGTGTAAAAGGGAATTTAACATAACATTTTCTTATTTTATATAAAACTGAATGGTGTTGTTTTGTAATTTAGAGGTAAATAATGTAAAAAGAAAAAAACTAAAACCTCTTAAAAACTTAACTGAACTAAGATTAAAAGTTAGAGATGTGACATTTGTTTAAAAAAATTTTTTTTTTATGATTTTGGTACAAATTACACTCATTTAGTATGTGGGGGGCAAAATTGACCCCTAACACACAAGCATGTAAACCCTTTACAAACACAACACTGGGGTTAACTGAAGAATTCATGTAAGTGCTTTTCTAAAATTATAAGCTTCACATTTCTGCCTTTAGACCCTCCAAAAATGGACCCCATTCACTTCCATTGTAAGTGCCTCGATGTAACTTCCATTAGAGGAAGAGGAGGGACGAGTTGAAATTCATTTGTGTGGTAATCAACATTATGCCACAAATGCTGTCGCTTGAGCTGACCTTGAATATTGAACCTTGAATATTCCTTTAATTGTAACTTGATTATTTAAACAATAGCAAGAACATTAACATGATGCCCAACATTAGTAGCTAATATGTTTAATAACACTTTACAAATGATGCTGTACTGCATAGTCGGAATGACCTTACTAATGTTCAAGTGCTCTAACTCACATTCCTAAAATCAAGGACGCTGCAGTGTCCTCGGTAACAAGCATACTTGTGTTCGAGGAGGCTGTCGTTTCCGTGGTAACATGCATTCCTGTTCTTATGTGGGCTGTTTTTCATTAACACACCTGTGTTTTTCGGAAAGCCGTTGTTACCTTGCTAACATCTTATCTGTTGTGTTGTTCGTGTTTCACTAACATCTCTCTTTCATGTCAGTGGTTTGATCAAAACGTCAAATAACGAATCGTTTTCAGACAGCAACGGGATCATGAATATTTGATTCACGTCAATGTGACATGATCCCTAATGCCTGCATGCATCGTTGAACAAAACGATTGACCTCTATTAGATCTGTCATCTTCACTTACAATGAACCGACGACGCAAGGAATCAATTTCCAATCAGATTTGACTCCTGAACCGAGTCCTAACAAAATAAATGGTCGTGTGGCTCACTGGTTGAGTCTTGCTTTGGGGTTTTGGAAATATTCGAAGGAGGCTATTGCAATTCTGCGTGGCACATTTATTTACTAACACTGAAAAAAGCAGCTGTTGTTGAAAATTACAGAGCAAGATTTTATTGGCAATTTCACCTTGTCCAAACGCTTCACTTCAGAAAAACAATCGAGACACAGAATGCAGATTAGGCCGCAGACTGCCAAGTTTGAGTTTAGTTTGCCAGATGGTGATCTCAAATGAGTAGAGTTTGATGTTTGGATGTAGGGGTGCATTTTGGTCATTTTGATTGCTCAAGTACTCAGATTAATGAGCTGAGTATTTGAGTATTCAGGGTGGGATGGGAGGCAATAAAGTGAGTTTTGTCAGCAGTATTTTTATTGTTGGTCTATATATATTGGGGTTGGGTAAAATTCAGAATTTTGACCTGGGACAGGTAAAGAATAAGTTATAAATACCACATTATTTATGGTACTGGAACCAAACTTTGTGACTTTGTCAAGAACTTGATGATTTAAAAATGATTTAAGAGAAATAACAATCTAAAACAAATTGTTCCGTTGCCTTAATTGGTCAATTTCGACCCGTATCGAAAGAGCCAATTGTGGCCTTTCACCTTCAGACTTTCTAGATGTAATACAGCTTTAAAACAAATGTGTACGTCTATAAATCAAAATGGCTAAAAATATTTCAAATGATCCCAAATTTAATCTCTAGCCCCATACTGCTCCACCACCTGCTCCAATGGGTTCTACATCCATACATTGCACACTTTCCTGTATTTTTACAGTTTTGTACAGTTCATTTGTAGTATATAAGTTTACTAACATGATTTTAGATGATGGGATACAATGGAGCTAAAGACCCCCCAAAAGACCCATTGGATCTTATTTTCTCCCGAAACATTAGATGGCAGAAATAACTGTTACAGCACATTCCTAAACCACTGTAACACAGCAACAAAGTGTTTGAAATTAGTGGGAAAGAATGGATTCGTCGCAATGGACGTGCAAATTGGGCCCATTTTGACTCTGAAAAAAGCAATAAAGATTCATTTGTGAAATTGGCAATTTTCTAAAAGCAGAATAAATCAGAAGTTGTTGTAATGCAGTTCAGATATTATCAAAGGCCAGAAGTGATTGAAATGGACGTAACACGAGACAACCACTGCCAAAGTTTGTCAAACATTTAAACTTTTTAGTAAATGTAAAACTTTTTCAAATTGTTAAATTATGCTGCTCCATTAACATTCATCAATCAATCAATCGTAGTACTTTTTGGACTACAATAAAACCGATTTTCCTCAAGGGGGTTATTTAGTACTGTTGTTATAAAAATGAAAATAGAGCGCAACATGCCCGCCCACTTTTTCAGCCGTCTGGGTTCCGGAAGTATGTTCCCCATTTATTTCTTCCATAGACTTTGCATAAAATCGTCCATTAAAAAGTTATAAATCCACGAACCAAACCAACCAACTCTGAGGTGAATCGCAACAGTACACACTTTGTTTTAAGGCAAAAAAAATAATTGAAAATCAAAGACTGTGTACTTAGCGTTTTTCATGAGGGCATGAACTACAATCCCATGAAGCATTGCGAATGATGTAATTGAATACAAATGATGGGAATATGATTGGGGAAGCTTTCCCTGCTGGACCATGGTTAATGTAGTTGTTCAACGGGAATTCTGCTATTTAACCAGATTTTTAAACAATGAAATTGAAATAACGCAAGCTGATGGCTTCAATGGGAGCATATAACATCATTAAACAACCTCAGTGCTCACGGTTGGTCTGTCTTTAAAAGTTTATATGTTACGTGTAAAAATCAACTCATCTGTGGAAGAATTGTATGGGATTTTTACTTCCGGAAACAGACTGTTGCGCTCTACAGGAGGGTTAAAAAGTTGCTCCCTTACAGTTAATGAATTGGAACCGCATTGGCCCCACAGGAAATTGAAATTGGAATGACTGGAAGAGGAATTCACTGAATTGCAATTTAAAGGTGCACTCAATATTTTTACTCCAAAAGAAATTAATTATAATTTTTAAACATACATATAAAACCAAGATGACACTATCAAAGAAATATAGCACTGACACACAAATGTTTTGAGACATAGATATAGACAAAAGTTCCATACTGTCATAACAATTATTGCAGACATACACATTGTTTTCAGATACATTTATAAAATGAAATAGTGACATCAAAATTTGGGGGTAAATTAGAGCATTCTGGGAAATTCAGTGTTCTTACACCTCTGTCCATAAAATTACATTTTATTTATTAGATATAATGAATACAGTGTTTCTGGACATACCTCATATGTTGTTTATATGATAACATATTTACGTATAATTCATACTGAGCAAATTAAAGTATTATTAACCCTTGTGCGTCCATTTAAAAAAGTTACTCCAAAAACTGCCATAATAATATTATATATTAATAAGGGCTGTCGTTTTAACGTGATAATTCAGTGCGATTAATTGTATTAAAAATAACGCGTTAAAAAAATTTATGCAATTAATCGCAATGCCCCTGGTAATATGAAATTCCTGAGAAACGCAAGCTTGTAGTACCACCTGTTTACTCCAGAGGGCAGTAAGTGAAAGTTCAGCTGCATGACAACTCGCAGTTAATACAGTGAACAGAACGACCAACCAGCAGACAGAACAACATATGTTATGTTCTTGCGTTCAAACACTTGATGGAGAGCAAATTCGAACTTTAAGTGATCTCAAGATGTGTTTTAAGTATTAAACTATATTTAACTTGACACAGTGGCCTAAACATTTTATGTTTATGACGCAACACACCCGAGACGCTACACAAGGATGTCTGATGCTTGTTGAAATTAACGGGTCTTTAAACAAGCCCTCATAATAAATCTCTGATTGATAAATTCACTTGGTAAATGGATTGCTGTGATTGGCTTATGATCAATAATATGGTAGTAAACAATACATTGTATTCTAAAGCCGTTTTATTGTATTGTCTTATCAATGATTAACTTCTGCCACAAGAATGTAATGCATTTTAATTATCTTAATATTTTTATTTATATATATATATATATTATGGGGTATTATGGGGTTATCACAGTCTGGGATATGTCAATGATTAGCAACAACATTGATTTTTGCATTATTATTTTTGTGTCAGACAATGTCAGATAAAAAATAAATAAATAAATCACACAGTATCGAGGACAATAATGTCTGTCAAAAAGCTGCCATAAAAATATTATATATTAATATTATTTTAGCTACATAATTTATTCAATTGGCCTGCAGGGCTCTATAATACAGAAAATAGGAAAAAAGGATGTATTTTATCCACAGAAGAAACATGAGAATAATGGCACCATCTGGTGGAAAAAATAAATAATAATAATAATAATTTTGAAACCAGGGCTCCAGAATGAAAGCATAATATCATAAAATTCATGATTTTATGCTTTAATTGCACTGGGATCAAATATTGCAGTTTTAATGGGTTTCAATGGGGACATTTTTGTCCTGAAGGTCCTGAGTGTATCTATTTTGTATACTGAGGTTGAAATATCAAAATACTTGTAACTTGTTTTTCAGTTCAAATTCAAGTAAAGGAACAGAATTTGAAATTCGAAAGCATTCTTCGGAGCACCATGCTGATATACAGTACAGATATGTCAGGAGTCTTCAGACTTTATATCTCATTCTTGTGTCAGATCGTGTATGTTGCATTTTTAAAACAGCTTGTGAAGTTAAACATATTTCAGTTTATAAAAAGACCCCTTCATTCTGCTCCATTCCATCAGCTGTGCTTCAGTGAATTGTTTTTGAACACTTTATTGACCCAGATTGACTAGTTCCACCATTATTACTTTTTTATCATGTTTTGTTCAAGTGTTGATGACCAGTCTAAAGAGAAAAAGAACTGCAAATTATGATCATTAACTTTTAAATCATTTGACTGTTTGTGTGTGTGCAGAATCAAGTATGTACCTGCAGAATATTTAGAGGAATACAGGGCAAGCCAACAGATCAAGGGTGACATGCTCTCCGAAGGCGAAATCAACACTCAACAGTATGTAACACACACATACACACACATTTGGTTATGCATTTATGAATCGTACACTGTAAAAAACAAAATCAGTGTGCTGAGTGACTCCAGCCGGGTCTCCTAAGCAACCAAATTGGCCCGGTTGCTAGGGAGGGTAGAGTCACATGGGGTAACCTCCTCATGGTCATGATTAGTGGTTCTCTCAATGGGGCGTGTGGTGAGTTGTGTGTGGATCGCGGAGAGTAGCATGAGCCTCCACACGCTGTGAGTCTCCGCGGTGTCATGCACAACGAGTCACCTGATCAGATGTGTGGATTGAAGGTCTCAGAAGTGGAGGCAACTGAGACTTGTCCTCCGTCACCCGGAATGAGGTGGGTAACCGCACCACCACGAGGACTTATTAAGTAGTGGGAGAAAAATGGATACAAATTAGAAGAAAAAAACAAACCAAAAAAACTTTTGTTTACCATTAATTTAAAATGACTGTAAAAATAAATAATAATAATAAAAAAAAACCGAAATATTTTTACTGTAATTTCTGTGCCTTGCCAACAAATAACTGCATTTTTTGAACCCTGAGAGTTACTCCGCTATGCATTTTAAACTCATTTGGACTTATTATTTTAAGACCAAGAAACCACATTTCAGGAGCGTTTAAGCTCAAGCGCAACTCGACACCACAGTGGTAACCCCCAAAATTTCAACATTACAGAAACTCTCACCTTTTATTCACATTGCATAAAAACACATACAATTGCTCTTAATTTTATACAGTGTATTTTATAAAAACATTAATTTTATTTTGTGAATGTGAAACAAGTTATGCACTTGTGAAGCCTTTTTTGTGAATAGATTCTTTTTGAGATCATATTCTTCCATGGGAGGGTCTCCGATCTCATGACTACAAACGTGACTTTCATATCATTGTTTATTGATTAAAGCACAGACAAGTCGGCACTCTTTTATCTCACTTCTAACCCCATGTTAACATTGTTATTACAGTTGAGTGCTTGTAATAAGTGAACTTCACATGATCTACAATTTAGTTAAAGGGATCGTTCACCCAAAAGTGATCATTCATTATTTACAGAGCCTTTCTTTCTTCTGCAGAACACAAACAAAGATATTTTGATGGTTATATGTCATTCTGCTATTTACTTTCTTTGTCGTTTTTGTGTGAATGTTGAATTGTGAGTCTGAGCCATTCTGCCCATCAACTCCTTTTGTGCTCCATGGAATAAAATCATATGGGAGTGAAACAAGATGAAGGTTAGTAAATGAGGACAACATTTTTACTCAAGTGTGGTTCTGTGTGTATGTTTAGTCGGACAATCTCAGAGCTCCCAGAGAGAGAAGATGGAGAAGGAGAGGAAAGTGAACTACAGACAGCAGCTTCCAGCAACTGGAACCTTCCGCGGAGGTGAGTAAATCACACTCTTACTTTTAAAGGGTGAGTGGTTCAATAGAGATTAAAGGCCCCAAGTTTTAATCATCTTTAATTGAACTTTCTCTGTGTGTGTGTGTGTGTGTGTGTGTGTGTGTGTGTGTGTGTGTGTGTGTGTGTGTGTGTGTGTGTGTGTGTGTTTTCAGAGTGGAGCTGTACAGGGAAGTTGGGAAAACTCTGGGCATCAGTATTGTCGGTGGGCGGGGCATGGGCAGTCGCCTTAGCAATGGAGAAGTGATGCGGGGCATCTTTATTAAACACATCTTGGAGGACAGTCCTGCAGGACGCAATGGCACGCTAAAGACTGGAGACAGGATTGTAGAGGTACACACACACACACACACACACACACACACACAGTTTTGTGCCTGCTATCGAGGTAGGTTTAGGGTTAGGGGGTATGATAAAATAAAGCAACTGAGATTCGACCTCCGCCACCCAGATTGAGTCACTACGCCACCACGAGGACTTAGAGCGCATTGGGAATTGGACATTCCGAATTGGGGAGAACACTAGTTAAATTGTCGTTTAATTGTCAGTAGTTATGGCATTCCGAACTCAGCCATACAGTCCAAACAGACTTGATTTGATGTCAGTCCCTCAAAAATTATAGCAGACAGATCAAACCTTTTTTGAACAGAAAGTGCAAGGTTATTGACAAATTCTGCATTTTCCCAGAAAGCATTTGAGAAAAGAAAACTATATAGTGCAAGCATGACCTTTTCATTTCAATAAAAGCGAAATTCAAACTCCTGCAAATGGGCTTTGATTTACTGGGACACTCATGACACTCATGCTGGGACACCTGCTTTCATACCTGTTCCCACATTCCAAGAATGACTTCATGTGGCTCTGTGTGCGTGACAGGTGGGTGGAGTGGATCTACGTGATGCCAGTCATGAACAGGCAGTGGAAGCCATCCGTAATGCTGGAAACCCTGTTGTGTTCCTGGTCCAGAGCATCATTCACAGAGACAAAGTCAGTATTAAATACACACACACACACACACACACACATACCCCATAATGGCAAAGCAAAAAACACTTTGCTAAGACACTTGAAATTATATATCAGTGGCATCTCTTCAGGATTGAGGAAGTGCAATCTATTTATTTATATATTTTATTTATTTATTTTGAAAAAGTGTGCTGTTGAAAGTATATTCCCGAAAGTATATTCCCGCTATTTTGATGGATAACGCGATCAAATAATTTTTAAATTGATTTACTGAAATGGACAGTTTGAATTCAACATATCGCCCAGCCTCAATACTAACTAACTGCTTACATCACTGCTCAGCAACACATTACATTATGCCACAGGACTGATTTGCGTCTGTCTCTCCACCTACTCCCTATCTGTGTCGTCTAATTTACTTTTCATCCTTGTCCACTGTTTACATCAAAACTCTTTCTTGGTCTCTCTCTCAGCCTGACTCTTTCTATAGTCTTGATTCACCTCTGGTCATAGAGAAATACGGGGTGGCTCAAAAATGCTTTCCTATGCCGAAGCGTCAGGTAATTTGCGTTTCTTCCTCAGCCGTCAGTGTTATCTTTCCTCGCAGAATTCTTTTCCACCTGCATCCTTCATTCACCTCTGTTTTGCCTTAAAATGTGCCAGTAAATCAACTTACAGCACGCTTAAAAGGGTCCGCAATCAAATAGAAATGCTCCTGTTATGAATCTCCAGAGCTCAGCTGTTTTTCTGTTTAGATCCCAAGCCAAGTCCTCTGCAAAGATTGATTTACCCAGATGCCTCTCTTTTTAATAGGACCACTTTTCCTACTAAAACAGTAAGCCACCGTTAAGTGGAGTCCAATAAACCCCCTTAACCATGGTAAAATCGCTATAATGCATTACTCGTATAATGCATCATAACCTCAAGTGGCTTATTGCTTTTGTAAAATGGCAAAAACAACAATGTGATAAAAATACATTAATGTGTCATTAATGAATTGAATTATACATAACTACGGATGTCGATTTAACCCATGAATTTAGTGCGATTTATTTAGGGATGTCCCGATACCGATACTGGTATCAGAATCGTGTCCGATACCACGGTACTTGTTCTCGTTAAATGCTCCAATACCAAAAACTGATACCATCTGACGTACGAATGTCATTAAAATCACATTATGTCCTAGTGTGACTATTAAATCACAAAGGCTGAGATTTAATGTGATAAATATACTGTATAGTTTGCATGTGCTGCAAGCTTCAAATGTGAGCGCTTGTGAATGTGTCGAGCCGTTGTTCTGCCGACACTAGCTGCTTTTAGAGATCCTTGGTTCATACATGGAAAACACCATCATGAGCATCACACGCACTGTTTTTAGCAGATGTCAGTGAGTAGAGAGCTAATTCACTTTGTAGCACAAGACACATACAGGTATATTTATTTAATTAAATAGCAGCATTTTGCAGTTTAATAATCACATCGGGTCATGTAGCAACCAGCTTTTATGAAGGTGAGAAACTTCCAAATAAAAGCTCAATTTAAATGGAAAAAGTACAAAACAAATATCACAAATAGTAAAGTTATATTTACTGTAATAATTCTACTACTACTTCTAATAATAACAGTAATACATTGATAGTAATTGTATATTTATAGAATATCTATAATATCTGTGGTGTTCTTTTACGCAGCACTTTATCCGACAAAAATAACTCCATTTGACGTATTTTGGATTGTGCTGTGAGGTTCTGTATAAAAGCACTTTGTTTGATAATAATAATACAAAATTATGTTGAACAATAATTGTTCTATTTTCATTGATTAGCAGCCATGTTCTTTCTTTAGACAAATCCCAAATCAATGTGTAATTGGCATGTCATTTTATTAATTTAAAACAAAATTATAATCGTTTGACAGCCCTAATAATAAACAGAATAAACAATAGTTCATTAGCCTGACTGTAAACTGTTTACGGTTGCCAAGCAGCATAACACTTCGCCACATACAGTATATATAATGTGCAGTCACAATCAGAATTTAAAGTCGAAACAATCGATTTTATAATCGTTTTTAGAATAGTTTTGTTTATGTCTGGTTTGTAGTTATTTTTGTATTTTATTTTTACTTTCTTGGGATTAAATATGTTTAAGTTGATATACTGGCACAGGTAGATACTGGCTCACTAACTTCCTGTATTGTGCTTGTAGAAGCTGCTTGTTCCCTTCCTGCAGCTGAACTGTTCAAAGCCCCAACTTCGTCCTTATCCCGAATCCTGCTTTACACACAAACCGTTGCAGGTTAGAGTGAAACTTCCTGTGTGTGTCTGTGTGATGTGCTTTCTCTTTGTTTTATGGTCATCAAATGGTACTTTTTCTCTTAAACTCTTGTTTTCTCATGAGGACATATGGTTTTTCAAAGTTATTGGTTTGATTATGTTTCATTAAAGAGTACAGATCCTATGATATCAGAATCAGAATTTTGTGGATTTATTGATTTCTATGTATTTATTATTTTAAGTCATTTATATGTTATAAAGGTATACTGGATATACACAGTCTTTATGTTCTGATGCACCTCCTGCCACGGTTAGCAAATTAACAGCTGTGACATAAACTATAAAAGCCACAGTGTATGGATCTTCCATGTGCTCCCCAACTTCCTGTGTCAATAGGAAATATGTCAACACAGGAAAGAAATTGCGTCCGTCAAACCGTTTCACGGGTTTTTTAAGGCTTTGCTTTGGTCATTGAACAAAAGAACTTGCAAAAAAAAGTGGGGGCATGGGCAGCTCAGTGTTAAAGATGCTGGCTACCACCCCTGGAGTTCCCTAGTTCGAATGCTGGGGCACTCTGGGTGACTCCAACCAGGTGTCCTAAGCAACCAAATTGGCCCGGGTGCTAGGGAGGGTGGAGTCACATGGGGTCGCAGTTATGTGGTTCGTTCTCGGTGGGGCTTGTGGTAAGTTGGGCGTGGATGCCACAGTGGATGGCGTGAAGCCTCCACATGCATTATGTCTCTGTGGCAATACGCTCAGTAAGCCACGTGATAAGACTCAGAGTCTTAGCTGGGAGTCTCTACGCGACCAAGAGGACTTAAAAGCACATTGGGAATTGGGCATTCCAAATTGGGTGAAAAAGGGGGAACAAAATGTAAAAAAGTACACAATTAGTCATACAAAACATAAAATAAACACTGACCCTAGTTACTTATGTAATGCACGTTCCTGGTCTAACTGTGAAAAAAGGTGCACATTATTCCAAAGGAAAAAAATGCATTATTTCAAAATATTAGAACTTGCTTCATCTCTGAAATTTCTTCCCTTTCCATCCATCATATAGAGATGGACTGCAAATACTGTTTGCTGTTGAATTTAATATGTATTCACAATGGACTCCTCTGCCCCTCAAAAACTTCTCCAAGCTGGGAATTTTCTTGTCCTCGGCTGACCAAAGCCCTCACATCAGGGCATCTTTTAAAGTTTGTCTCCCTGTGGTCTGTTCTTCTCTCTTCATCAGACATTTAAAATTCTCTCCGTCCAGATGTGTGATGACAAGCCGTGCCTCATTTCCACCCGACAGATGTCTCGCTGCAAATGGCTCTTAAAAGTAGCTTTGTTTCAATGGCACTGATCAACAAGCACAAAACATGAGGGAGGTCCCATAGCCAGCCTACAGCCATAAAGACATTCATTACTGTAGAAGACTGTAGTTTGGATCTTCCAGTGCCATTTTATATTTTCCTGGTCAATGGTTGTGCCGAGCAACAAGCCAACTTTTTAGCCCTTTTTCAGTGTATCGCACCTGCAAAATCCTAAAACTTTTTTTCCAGGTTTAATAAATAGTTTGAAAAGACTCGACTTGAGTGTGACCATGGTTTAAGGAGGGTGTACCTGTATGCTCATTACGTCACGTGTGGTTCTGAAAGCAAAAAGAAACAAATGAAACATGGACCATAGCAAAGCAGGCTCGTTTACTCGTGCGATTAACCGAATGTGAAGTGCTGCCGGCTCATGATGCTCGAATGGCTTGCACGCACTGCACGAGTCTGCTGCAGTCTCGTCACATTTTAACTTTTTGTTCACTCTCCCATTCAACTCGTGAAAATACGCTGCGTGATCATGAGAAGGATTCCATTAAGATGTAGATTGGAATTCAGGTGCAGAATTTATATAAATAAAATAGTCTACTTCTCTCTTGCCATTGTTGGAATGCCAGTGATTACCCCTCCATAAGTTGCCGACTCCTGTTCTAGACAAACAGAGCGCTCTGTTCATGACAGAGTTTTTATGACATTACTGGGGTCGTGTAGAGCGGTTTTGTTTGTCTTTCAACTTTAGTTGTTTTATGAAGTTTGTTAATTCATTTTTAATAGCAGACATCTGCGGCGGATGCAGTGGAGGAGAGTTCAGCATCCAGCTCAACGAGCAACGAGAAGGTGAGTTTATAAAGCAAAGTGATTTTACTGTAGTTTTATAAAACAGTGTCAGTACTGTGTGCTGCATGTGTTAACTCAATGGTCAAGTACATAATGCACAATGTTGAGTGTGCCAACTGCATTTAATTATCGCTATAAATCCCCAAAATGATCGTTCTGAGTGTGAACAGGAGTCACTCCTGAATCAATAGTAGTTGACGTAGTGATAGCAACAGCTTTGGCTTTTGAATACAGCCGTCTTGTGGCTGTAATAAAAAATAAAATAAAAAAAATAGATGCTAATAGTTCAACTTGTTTGGTGTTGGCTGTTTTTGACAAAAGTAATATTAGTGACAGTTTGTGACTTTAGAATTTAGAGGTCAACCGATAATGAATTTTGCCGATACAGATAACTAAGGTGGTGTAAAAGGCTGATAACAGTTAATCGGATGATGATTTATAGAATAATTTATACAAATCTTCTTAGTCTTTCCTTACTATGATGGGCTCCCAGATGTTGTTTATTTTTCAACTAAAATTCCAATCATAATCAGCAAGAAAGGAAGATTTGGTGCATAATTTGATTACAATTTATGGCATTTGGAGTAGAAATAAAGCATGATCCAAAAATAATTGTGAACCTGGAAGACAATTCTGGTTTGAATGGGCAATTTCTTTTGCATTTCTATGCATTTTACATTCACTGAACAACACCATATTCTAAAAATATGAAGCCTAGATAAGCTTTAAAGCTATTCTAACCAATCAGATGACTTCGATGAGCTTTCAGCATGTCAATTATTTTGTACATTGTAGTAGTTGAAGTAGATCATTCAGGTTTAACGGCATATTAAAAGTCATGACAGTTTTCAGTTCAGGGCGCTATTTTGCTGCTGTTGGTTTTGAAAGGCTAACATCACTTGCAGCACCTCTAAGAAGTCTTCTAGCCAGAGTGGCAAAACTTTAAACCCTGTCTCTTAAAACGGGTCTGGAGGCAGATCATTATCAAAGCCTGGTAATTTTAAGATTGCAAGTTGTTTGTAAACTGTCGTCAAAAGTGGCACTGCGATTTGTTAATGCTTGTTAAGCATCTGCTTTTATACAGTGCAATCTCTCCAGACAATAATATATGGGTCAACCCTAGACAACATGGCTGATGGGAGTAACTATGGTGGAGAGAGACAGAATGGTGTCAAAATTAGTACGAACATTGAGTTAACGTGAGTTAAGACAAATATTTGCGTCTCCGTTAATTGTTTGCGACACACCTGGAGAAGAGAGAGGCACTTGTCAGATAAACCTTTAATTATGTCATTGCATTAACAGCTTGTTGTTTACTTCTGTTCTCTAAATATTATGCACCCCTAGAGAGTCTGTACCAGTGCTGCTGGGGGTCTGCCAGTTAGTAATTGATCTCAAGCTTATTTTTGTCCTGATTGATATGATTTTTTCCTGATTATTTTTCAGTAATAACAATGCAAACAAAGTGAAATTTAATGATCATCACTTACCAATAGGGTAATGAATGCACCTCAGTAAGTAATGGAGTCTCAACCCCCTTGTCAGCCAACACCTGGGGAGCTACAGTCTGGAAAAGGTGTGTGGAGAAACTCACCTATCAGCAACACAAATGTCCTCAAAAGAAACACCTTTACACCAAGCTCAAGCCATGCTATTAGTAGAATGGCTTTTGTGGCACATGGTGTACCACGCTCATTTGAGATAAAAGACCAGATTTATTACCTCAATGACCCAATGGCCTCTTTTTGGAGATAGCTTAAGCGTTTGCATGGTCACCAGTATAGACAAAAAGTTTATCAGACTTGAACTATTCATGTGCAATAAACACAAATATGCAACATTCTAACAGGGCAGCAGTTCAACTTCATCTGAGTCAAATGTAGGAGGGCAGAAGACCAGCAGGCTCTCATTTGTGACTGAAAAGGGGTATATTGCACTTTAGGCACATAACTAATCTGCAGTCAAAGCAATACCTGGGAAAAAACAGGGACAAAAAGAGACAGGGACTTCTCACAGACATAGCCTGCAAGTCACCAACATGTGCCCCTTTAATATATCTGCACTCCATTGGATGCCTGCCCACAGACAAGCTATCCACCGCAGTGTGACTACTGCTGCAACATAGACCATGAGGGTTAATAGGGTAAGACCTGCATCCAGATGCTCCTGATGGAACTGCAGCGGCCAACTATCCTCATAAGCGCACGTTGTCGTATACAGGTTCCACTTCAACTTATAGACCTGCCTCAAGTGTCAAGCCCCGGCTCACTAAAAGGAGCCATTCAAAAGTAATAAATGGAGTCTCCACTTTTTCGTCTGAGGGTGCAAGATAGTCCCCCGGACTTGAGAGAGCAGGTACCCCTGAGTGGGATCTCCCAAGAAGGATCGTCCAACAATGCAATCAAATCCGGAATATACACCTGGTTGGGCTACATAAGCACTACGATGAGAATGGTCACCTTGTCCTGCCTCATCTTGGACAGCACTTGATGCAGCACCCTTAGGGGAGGAAATGCATAAAGGGAGTTTATGCTGCCAGGGAGAACCAGAGCCGACAATGCATTGTCTTGGCGGAACCAACAAATCAAATTCTATTTTCCAAAACACTTCCCAAATCCTCAGCACCCCCTAAATTTCAGTCGCCACTCTCTGGGTACAATCTCCTTACATGAGAGCATGTCTGCCCCACAGTTCAGATGACCCAGAATATGCACAGAGAAAGCGACAATGCACCCAGAAGAGAATTTGAGTGAGGGAGGATTCAACATTGGCCAAGAACGCAGTCCCCCTTGGTGATGCAGATAAACGACTGCTGAGATGCAGTCCGAACATATCAGAATGTGAAACCCCTGCACATTTGACTGAAGAGCTTTTAGGGTCAAGTAGACCACCAAAAGCTTTAGGCGATTGATGTGCCGAACGGCTGACGTTTGTCCCAAAGTCGTGACCACTTTGCATCTGGACACCTGACCTACCACCACCCCTTCTGCATAGAATGTGGTCTGCTTTCACACCGAGAGTGTGGCTCGAAGATGCATATGGCTTTTCTACATGAAGCTCTAAACAGCATTGAAGTTGTCTCATTTGGAGTAGCCCCATAAGGGTGATGGAGATGGCAGCATGCATCTCCCTCAAAATACGGTGGAATACGTGAAGGGGAAGGTATAGCCCAGGTATACTGTTTATCTGATTGGAACTTTTAAGTAGAGACCTTTCTGGGATATCAGGGTGTCCAACAAGAAGGCCTTGTCCTTCTCCCTGATAACGGGTTCAGCCATAGATGTCTTTCAAAAGACTTAACATGCCATATTCCTGCCAATCGTATGTCTTATCAACCATGTTGGATGTTTGTCTACATGGTTTGGTCGGTAGGACCAGGTGCATTTTCCATGTGGTAAAGGAGAAAGGACACAAATAACCTTCTACCTTGCCCGGGAAAATCCCCAGGTGTCTACTCTGCAATTTCGCCAATATTCTGGGTTCTTTTTATTGACATTATATTGAAGCATTCATTGTTGTTTATGTCTACTGTTTAAAAAAATTGTAGGCAGTATTCAATGTATACTATGCAGTATTCACTAAGTAGGAAGGTAGTATCCCATTCCAAGACTAGGCTAACAATGACAGTAAGTGTTTGTGGGGTTTGTTCTTGACTGACCAGAGATCTGAATTTATAGTTTAGATTATGTTTCTCTAAATGTTCACTGCTGCAGTCTGAACAAGGACACA